>NC_060121.1:480578514-480878514 GCF_021461395.2 Schistocerca americana
TTTTGTAAGCAATGCTAATCCTTATATTTCATTAGCGGAACGGTCACCGGTGAAAACCTTGTTTTATATGCATACATTTTAAGCACTTTATATCATGTTCACGGATATTTGGATCTACGAATTCAGGTTACTATCAAATTGGAGAATGAAGTTCACTACATTTTTTGAGTGCGAAAAAGCGCTATTAGTTACTGTAGGAAATAGTTTTAACAGATTCAGAATGGGCCATAAAGCGATTTAAAGTACCATTCAGTGTTGGGTTTTGTCGTGAAATAAGACTCTACGTTAGTTTTACACGTCCGTTCACTTACGGTTGCTATGGAACGTATTCACAGCGAAATTCAGTATAAGGTTTGAATCTCAGATACCTTCCTTTCATCGAGTAACTTGCGATACAGTTTTCTTTAGCATGTTTTTCACTTGTAATTAGTGTTAACATCTTGTCTCCTCTCCAAATGAATTTTGAGATCGAATGATTTGGAAGATCTACGTCTTATTTAAAAGATATGATACGCCCATTAAATTTTTTATACTACATAAACGATAAAAACCATCACGATGCAAACAGGTTGCCAAGAGAAACTTAAAATTAAGACAAGTAAATTTTTATTTCGGCATCTAATATTCATCAGTTATGCAGAGGTTGTAAGTAGGGTAGAGGAAGGGAAAGAAATTATTTTCAACAAAACAGTTTAATTACAGATTGTTACAATTTTGTACGGTCAAAAGTTCTTAGGGACAAACGAACGACATATATGCGTCTGAATGATCCCAGAATGTAGAGGTTTAATTCGTTTGAAAAGTCAGTACGTATATTTTGATAATTATTTGCTGAATAGAGAACATTGCTGTGCCGCTGAACCATTCGTTAACTCCAATCTGTGTTTAACTTATTACCTCAATACTAAATTACCCTCTCCGTTCATAATCACGCTGTCAAACAGAGAGTTCATTAGTGCGGTGTAATTCGTCACAAGTACGTCTGATATTAATTTCGAATTAGAAATTTATAGTTTCGGCGACTGTAGACGAAACTGTGTTTCATGGGAACAGAGAGAAGGCGAGGAACTTAAAAATTGCCGTCGACAGACATGATATCGAGCCATATCCATATGTAGAGCATTAGGAAGTTGAAATTCTCAATGCATGTGCAAGAGGAATTGTGGCTAGGAAAATGCTTATTGAGAAATTTGATGCCGAGGGAAGGGGTTCTGGTAGCGGTATTCGTTTTCTCTGTGGTCGAAACGTTAATATACCTTTTCACAATATGAAGCGCCCTACAACTGAATTAACCTTGTGGAAATTGACTCTAGCCTCGAATTACTACGAAAACTCAACATCGCTACCCCGAGTTGAGAACTAGTTGTCTAATGACAAAGGTTTTATCTCGTACATTGCCAGGAGTGTCTTCCTGAAATTTATCCCTATAATTCAGGCAGTGTTTGTTCAAATGTAAGAGAAATTTAATAAAAAAAATTACATTCTAACTGGTATCTCAATAACGTTACTTTACAACAAATTTTAGAGCTGAGAAACTTGTTTGAACCAAATTTTAAATGTGTCATCTGGAGACAACTGTTCCTCACGCGTAAGTGCAAGAACAAACAGTGTCATTGGACATCCTCGTGGCAGCATACCTAAGGCTATAAGGTATCGTAACTTCACGTTAAGCAACATTCTCGTTATATGAGTTCCTGATTCTAAGCTCCCTGATATCAAATTCCAAGTAACTGTGGAGACTCGTAGTTTAAAGTTTGACATGCTGTTATAAAAACTAATGTTAAAGTATACGTTGGTTAATCCAGTTAATTTTCTAATATGTTATTTACTGCAGCTAAATAGCTGCTACGCAAGTCACAATATGGATAAAAACCCAGCCTCAATTGCTTCATCAGTCGGAACATTCATTTCTGAAAACCAAAAGTTCTGATTCAAGATCGTGTCGTACGCTTTAGATAAACAATAATCCCTCATCCCTTTCATTCACAAGTTGATAGGCAATCAAAGCACACAAGAAACTCTATGTCTCCACCTCACGTCAGGCATTCACAAGTAAGCTTCGCTTCGGAGCACACACACGTCACCTGCGAATTAGTCATACGGTAAGTATGACGGCACAGTATTCGTTCGAAGAACAACGAGATATGGTTTTTGTTTATGGACTAGCCGACGGTAATGTGTATGAATCTAGACGGTTGTATGAAGAACGGTATGCAGCAAAACGCCACCCACACCGGCAAAGGTTTACAGCAGTTCACCGGCGACTTGGTGGACCAGCCTTTTTAGCGGGATATCATGGTGATGATGGAAGACCTCGAACACGACAGGATGCTGCATTTGAAGAGACTGTTCTCGAGCGCTTCGAGGAAGCACCTACGACAAGTACTCGAGCGGCTGGACGCGACATACGGTAACTCATCGGTCTGTATGGGAGGTTTTGAGGGATGACCTCCAGCACCCATTTAGTTTCCACCCTGTCCAAGACTAAATCCTATGGCGGATTTTGAACAGAGGATAGGGTTTTGCTGGTAGTTTCTGCGACGTCTTGCACGAGATGCCAAATCTCCGCCATTGTGTTGTTTACCGACGAGTGCACCTTCCATCGGGATGGCCTGCACAACACACGAAACATTCATTACTGAGCAAGGGGAAATCCTCACGTCACGTAGGTCCACAGCCACCAGGAACGATTTTTGCTCAATATTTGGGCAGGCATTGTGGATGACCATCTGACTGGGTCGGTCTGCCTGCCTCCTCGACTTACCAGGGAAAATTACCTACACTATTTCAAATGGTTCCAATGGGTCTGAGCACTATGGAACTTAACTTCTGAGGTCATCAGTCCCCTCGAACTTAGAACTACTTAAACCTAACTAACCTAGGGACATCAGACACACCCAAGCCCGAGGCAGGATTCGAACTTGTAAACCGTAGTGGTCGCGTTGTTACAGACAGTAGCGCCTAGAACCACTCGGCCACCCCGGCCGGCCACCTATACATTTTTCAAGAAACTCTACCCAGCCTGCTAGAACACGTTCCCCTGGACATACGGCTATGCATGTGGTTGCAGCATGATGGGGCCCACGCACATAATAGTCGTGCTGTGCGCTGATATTTAAATGAATCCTTCCACAGCCGAGTAATTGGCAGAGGTGCTCGTAGGACTTGGCCCCCGCAATCACCAGACCTCGCTCCACGGAACTTTACCCTGTACGGAATTTTCAAGGCTCTAGTTCACCCACCCGGACGCGAACCGCCTAGAAACGAAGAGGAATTCATGAATCGTATTCAACATGCCGCCAATCACATCATGGCAATGCCAGGAATCTTTGAAGGAGTTCGGAAAACACCGTTCGACGTTACCAAGATTGTGTCGCGTCAGAGGTCGCCAGTCCGAGCACCTGTTTAAATTAAACAATGTCCCAGGTACAAAAAAGGTGCTTATCAGGGCCGACACAATTTGTAAAGGACTTTCTGTACGCGAACTAATAGCTGTTGAAGGGTTTGTTCCTGATAAGTCTTATCACGAAACTACAAAGGATGTGCCTGGACACCGGCGGATTCGCTCTCAGTCCCCCCAGAGTGGAAGGCTGGCGCGCTACCACCGACAAGCAAAGCATTCGCTGTCGTGCATTTCCTGAGCATCCGGCAACAAGACAATCCCGTTGTCAATCGGAGAGCGTAGCGCCGAGTTTCCGTTGTTTAAAAATTATGCGATGTCGACCTACACAACGTTAGTAATTTTGGTTCCTATTAGCATCAGCTATCAAGGTTTAAAATTTCGTGACACAATTTTTCTCCACCGCAGCTAACAATACCACAAGACTCTACTTTTTTCGTTGGAAGTTCACGTTGTTATGAGTTTGTCGTATATTCTATGAAGAAATTTGTGGAGAAACGCTAAGAGTAAAACCGAGACAACAGTTGTGGAGTAGGAGCGAGTAGTTGGTTACTGCAGAAAACTGCATCTGGAGGGAAAGCCATATGACTGTATTTGATAAGGCTCAGCGTCTTGCAGCGAAAGACAGATAATAACACATATAATAGAGAACATAAGATTATAACTCAGGCAGTATAGAAGAAAAGGAGAATCTCAAAATCGACACAGGTCGAAATGCAGTTGTATATTAAAAACGCATCGACAATAAAGTAAAAAAAGTAACTGAATCAAGAAGTTCGCTGTACTCACTTCTACACTGATGTCGGTAGTGAAATGCCGTGTCAGCACGAATATAGCACTGGGATGAGGGTCATGATGCAGGATAAGCGGACCTTCTTATAGTTATATGATTGCACTATTTTGGTAAACTACCGAAAAGTTTATGGGCGTAACGGTCCAACTGTTCGGAGTGGCAAAGTGCAACGAACACGTAGACAAATTATGGGAGACGCGGTTGCCAAATTCATTGCAAAATTTGTATAATGAAAAGCGCAGAAATTGGATGTGCTTAGGTATTGCACTGACATCTCTCATGGAAACTTCTTTTTTCTTTTTTTGTGTGGCCTAGCTCTGTTGATATATAGAGGTACTCAGCGTTACAGAAGATGATAATACGAGACACTAATATATCAAGAACTACGTCCTTGGCCAATGGAGGCATTCATCACTCTAGAATACTTACACCACTCACATAAAGTCAGCTCTGTTTGTGCCATAATTCGGTTTCATTGGACATTTACCTTACCACCGACGTACAGTGTAAGACGATTCACCAGTCGAAGCCAACTGTTCCCATTTTCGACTTCCTCTGATTGCGGTTTTTCTACTTTATGAAGTGATTTGCTTTATTGTAGCTCAAGTACCCGCTGCTATAGCCTTCGTCTAGACGAGAACCCGGACGTTGTCTTGTTATTTACCATTATTTATAACGGTACCCGAGAAAATGCACATGTGTAATTAATTTTCGACTCATAAGGCTTCTTTGAAGTAGTATGATTGGAGACATGAATGAAGAGCTTGTTTGCTTCTCTGTGAGGGCCATGTAATGTTGACAATGGTAAAAGCAATTGGCACTAAGTTCTACACCCGAACACGCAGCATCTGGCCCTTATATTTTATTGACATGGCATGATACAGGCTCATCGGGAACTGTACAACTCTAAAGTGAAATAGTAAATTGTTCGGATCAAGCGGAATTCGCGGTAGAAAAACTCGCCCGCAAGTTCCACTTCCCCTTAAAATTTGCTCTTCTATGATGTTACGCCTGAGGAGATGGAACTTTAAGGGCCTGTGGGTGAATGGTTCTGAGGAGCGAAACAATGCATTACTTTTACTGCCATAGTTACGTCGCATCATGCATTCGGAAGCAGTTTCCAAAGAACAAATTAAAGCCTCTAGCCGCAGAAGGTCTTACCCTGTGATCTTCATTAGATTCTTGAGGCTACGTAATCCTCAGTATACAGCGGTTTATAAATGTTCGGAAAGACTCAACCTTTGCTAGTCATTTTGACTGGTAAACAAAACGAATTCAAAATGTTATGAACAAGCACCCAATCACAAAGCAGACTTAATAAATTCGTTTTGCGTAGCAAAGTATGTAAATAAAAGTTATCAACAAAAGCGACGCAATGTCAGTAAACATATAGCACACGAAGAGGAAAAATTAAGTTCATATATCATAGCCAAGTAAATTTAATGTTAGTTTTTTACTCGTAAATATAAGAGTAATTCTGTCAGTGACGTTATATTCCGAAAACTGAGTAAAAACTTTCTGAGGAAACACGTCAGCTAAAAAATGAAGCAAAGCATTAAAATGTCAATGCACAAAGCGAAGTTAGTGAAACCATTCGTATTAGCCAAGTAATTCGCTTTTAGTTTGTTTTCGTAAAGATAAGATTGATCTCTTAATTGTATCCCCCACGTACACTTGCGAAAATATATCTCCCACTGACAAGGGGAGGCCGCCAATTGTGAAATTTAGATTCGATTCATACTGCGCATAATAAAAGCTCATGGCCAGAGGTATAATGTGGCAAAGCACCAAGATGCACTTCTCAGCCGCTGTCGAGAAAATCGACAGTTAAAAGAAACCGTTGCGGTGAGATACTCTCTACGATTAACAATTTTCTACAGCGTCGTGGCGCAGCGGTAAGCGCTCGGGTTCGTAATCCGAAGGTCGCCGAATCGAATGTCGCGCCATACAGCCTTTTTTTTTTAGTATTTGTTTTTTGTAATTCAAATATATATATATATATATATATATATATATATATATATATATATATATATATATATATATATGTATATATGTATAAAATTCCCGGCAATCAGTTCCAACAATTATGCATATAATAAGTTGTTGAAAGTCGTTTGTCGTGGAAAAACTGGCGACTTCGAACATCATTATGTTTTCCACAAACAAAGTTGTATTTGACAAATGTTATTAATTGTCTTCATAATGTTAACCACGTATAGTTAACGGAAGACGTAGAAACGATATTCCGAAACGAATACGTATAGCGTAAGTCAAACGTTCGAATTAGAATAGAGACCCCACGAACAGAAATTTGCTGTGACAGGTATGAAATATAAACTCCGTTACTCGCTCGTTACACTTGAAGGACAGATGTTGAATAGGCCGAAACGAGCCGCCGCATAATAGCGTAGTTGCCTGCTAACTTCCAAACAAGGTAGATGTGGTCCCTAGCGCAACTTAATAACATCGTCGAAAATCAGTGTGGACGTGAGAGCTTTGGTACACTCTGTTAAACAAACGGAAAAATGGAGGCAGAACAATTGGAGAGCGATCCGCCTTCACCAACATGCATAAGCAATTCATTAATAGTTTATATATATATATATATATATATATATATATATATATATATATATTACAAAAAACAAATACCAAAAAAAAAGGTTGTACGGCGCGAGATTCGATCCGGCGACCTTCGGATTACGAACCCGAGCGCTTACCGCTGCGCCACGACGCTGTAGAAAATTATTAATCGTAGAGAGTATTTCACCGCAACGGTTTCTTTTAACTGTCGATTTTCTCGACAACGGCTGAGAAGTGCATCTTGGTGCTTTGCCACATTACACCTCTGGCCATGAGCTTTTATTATGCACAGTATGAATCGAATCTGAATTTCACAATTGGCGGCCTCCCCTTGTGAGTTAAAAAAGGTAACATTGCCATCTATTGTTTCTTCGATTTATTACGAGACTAACAGCACCATTTACGTTTATTTGGCGAACTACGCTGTGATCTTTAAATATAGGAGATACTAAACTGAGCAGATGATTTTGGATAAAACTATAAGTAACCATAACTTATTTTAATGTTATTATCTTGATGAAATAAAGGATGCATGTTGCTCCAAGCTACACGCAAGTTACCTGCCAAAAACCACATGAAAATTCGTCTAGTAGTTTTGGCAATTTGTGTGTTCAAACAGACAAAGGGACAGAGAAGACGGTTTTGCGGTTACAATAGTAATATGTGTCATTGACGACGATTCGGAGCTTCCGTCCTTACGAGTTTTACCTTACAATTTACGACAGCCATATCTAGGTAACCAACAAATAAAATACCTCGGACTAACACTTGATTTTCGACTAAAGTGGAGGCCTCATCTACTAACCATAACACAAAGCTTACAACAGACATAATTACTAAAACTACTAATCAACCCGAACATGGGGACTATAGTATTCTACAGTCTTCAACACCTATAAAGTCATAATCTTACCCATCCCCACTCCTCCTCATTTATTACGCCCTGCAGTTCCTCGAACGCTATGGATTCCACCTAGCGTTTCGGATCCCCTCACCTTCCACCATCCACATCATCTATCAACTTGTACAAATCCCTACCCTACTCTTCCATCTGAACACCTCCTCCTGTCCTAAGTTAAACTCGAAACCATCTAGTTTCCCCATTGGCCGGCCGGAGTGGCCGAGAGGTTCTAGGCGCTACAGTGTGGAACCGCGCGACCGCTGCGGCCGCAGTTTCGAATTCTCCCTCGGGCATGGATGTGTGTGATGTCCTTAGGTTAGTTACGTTTAAGTAGTTTTGATAAATAATCGGCATTGGCGGCCGAAGACTTCCGGCATAAGAAGTCAGCCTCATTCTGCCAACGGCCTTGTCAAAGAGGGCGGAGGAGCGGATAGAGGTTCAGGGCACTCTCTTGACCTAGGGGTGGGAAATTGCCCCTAAAGGCGGAAGAATCAGCAATGATCAACGACATGAGGATGCAGAAGGCAAAAGAAACCACTGCATTAAAGACACGTAACGTGTATCCACATGACATGTGGCCTGTAATTGAAGAAGTGTCATGATGATCTCTCCACTGGCAAAAGATTCCGGAATAGTCCCCCATTCGGATCTCCGGGAGGGGACTGCCAAGGGGGTGGTTACCATGAGAAAAAATTTGAATTATCAACGAAAGGATAACGTTCTACGAATCGGGCCGTGGAATGTCAGAAGCTTGAACGTGGTAGGGAAACTAGAAAATCTGAAAAGGGAAATGCAATGGCTCAATCTAGATATAGTAGGGGTCAGTGAAGTGAAGTGGAAGGAAGACAAGGCTTTCTGGTCGGATGAGTATCGGGTAATATCAACAGCAGCAGAAAATGGTGCAACAGATGTAGGATTCGTTATGAATAGGAAGGTAGGGCAGAGGGTATGTTACTGTGAACCGTTCAGTGACCGGGTTGTTCTAATCAGAATCGACAGCAGACCAACACCAACAACGATAGTTAAGGTATACATGCCGACGTCGCAAGCTGAAGATGAACAGATAGAGAAAGTGTATGAGGATATTGAAAGGGTGAACGCAGTATGTAAAGGGGGACGAAAATCTAATAGTCATGGGCGACTGGAATGCATTGTAGGGGAAGGAGTAGAAGAAAAGGTTACAGGAGAATATGGGCTTGGGACAAGGAATGAAAGAGAAGAAAGACTAACTGAGTTCTGTAACAAGTTTCAGCTAGTAATAGCGAATACCCTGTTCAAGAATCACAAGAGGAGGAGGTCTACTTGGAAAAGGCCGGAAGATACGGGAAGATTTCAATTAGATTACATCATGGTCAGACAGAGATTCGGACATCAGATACTGGATGGGTACAAAGAAGGTAGCTGCGAAGAAACCATGGGTAACAGAAGAAATACTTCAGTTGATTGATAAAAGGAGGAAGTACAAACATGTTCCCGGAAAATCAGGAATACAGAAATACAAGTCGCTGAGGAATGAAATAAATATGAAGTGCAGGGAAGATAAGACGAAATGGCTGCAGGAAAAATGTGAAGACATCGAAAAAGATATGATTGTCGGAAGGACAGACTCAGTATACAGGAAAGTCAAAACAACCTTTGGTGACATTGAAAGCAACGGTGGTAACATTAAGAGTGCAACGGGAATTCCACTGTTAAATGCAGAGGAGAGAGCAGATAGGTGGAAAGAATACATTGAAAGCCTCTATGAGGGTGAAGATTTGTCTGATGTGATAGAAGAAGAAACAGGAGTCGATTTAGAAGAGATAGGGGATCCAGTATTAGAATCGGAATTTAAAAGAGCTTTGGAGGACTTACGGTCAAATAAGGCAGAAGGGATTGATAACATTCCATCAGAATTTCTAAAATCATTGGGGGAAGTGGCAATAAAACGACTATTCACGTTGGTGTGTAGAATATATGAGTCTGGCGATATACCATCTGACTTTCGGAAAAGCATCATCCACACAATTCCGAAGACGGCAAGAACTGACAAGTGCGAGAATTATCGCACTATCAGCTTAACAGCTCATGCATCGAAGCTGCTTACAAGAATAATATACAGAAGAATGGAAAAGAAAATTGAGAATGCGCTAGGTGACGATCAGTTTGGCTTTAGGAAAAGTAAAGGGACGAGAGAGGCAATTCTGACGTTACGGCTAATAATGGAAGCAAGGCTAAAGAAAAATCAAGACACTTTCATAGCATTTGTCGATCTGGAAAAAGCGTTCGACAATATAAAATGGTGCAAGTGTTCGAGATTCTGAAAAAAGTAGGGGTAAGCTATAGGGAGAGACGGGTCATATACAATATGTACAACAACCAAGAGGGAATAATAAGAGTGGGTGATCAAGAACGAAGTGCTCGTATTAAGAAGGGTGTAAGACAAGGCTGTAGCCTTTCGCCCCTACTCTTCAATCTGTACATCGAGGAAGCAATGATGGAAATAAAAGAAAGGTTCAGTAGTGGAATTAAAATACAAGGTGAAAGGATATCAATGATACGATTCGCTGATGACATTGCTATCCTGAGTGAAAGTGAAGAAGAATTAAATGATCTGCTGAACGGAATGAACAGTCTAATGAGTACACAGTATGGTTTGAGAGTAAATCGGAGAAAGACGAAGGTAACGAGAAGTAGTAGAGATGAGAACAGCGAGAAACTTAACATCAGGATTGATGGTCACGAAGTCAATGAAGTTAAGGAATTCTGCTACCTAGGCAGTAAAATAACCAATGACGGACGGAGCAAGGAGGACATCAAAAGCAGTCTCGCTATGGCAAGAAAGGCATTTCTGGCCAAGAGAAGGCTACTAATATTAAATACCGCCCTTAATTTGAGGAAGAAATTTCTGAGGATGTACGTCTGTGTGGTAGTGAAACATGGACTGTGGGAAAACCGGAACAGAAGAGAATCGAAGCATTTGAGATGTGGTGCTATAGTCGAATTTTGAAAATTAGGTGGACTGATACGGTAAGGAATGAGGAGGTTCTACGCAGAATCGGAGAGGAAAGGAATATGTGGAAAACACTGATAAGGAGAAGGGACAGGATGATAGGACATCTGCTAAGACATGAGGGAATAACTTCCATGGTACTAGAGGGAGCTGTAGAGGGCAAAAAATGTAGAGGAAGACAGAGATTGGAATACGTCAAGCAAATAATTGAGGACGTAGGTTGCAACTGCTACTCTGAGATGAAGAGGTTAGCACAGGAGAGGAATTCGTGGCGGGCCACATCAAACCAATAAGTAGAATGATGACAAAAAAAAAAAACGTTCTATGGGACTGATGACCTCAGAAGTTAAGTTCCAAATTGCTCAGAGCCATCTGAACCATTTTTCCCCATTTCTCACTGATCCTGGTACTCTGCCCCTCCTCTGAGACCACATTCCCAGAACACTGCACCTTCACACTCTCCACATCCTATCTCTACGAAATTTTAATCTCTTTCCCCTAACTGGCCGTGAAGTCCACCCTGATATATTCCCATCCCTCTTCAGAGCTCTCTTCCTCTCCAATCCGCCCCAAACATTAGGAGAGTCTTGGTTTGGAATCGCATCCCTGTCCACTCTTCCCACATCCCTTCTCGAAGTATCCACCCCAATAAACCTCCTCCTACGTTCTACCTTTAAATGCTACGTTTCGCTGATACCCTTCTCCCTGGAAGTCTATATCCACTCATCTCTTCACTAATCTACGTATCTCTTTTAATAAGTCACAGGCCAGCCTCTCCGTATTACTTAATGCAACTGTCTATATGTGCGGCACTCATTTTTCATCCACGTACACTATGTGATCAAAAGTATCCGGACACGCGGCTGAAAATGTCTTACAAGCTCGTGGCGCCCTCAATTGGTAATGTTGGAATTATGGTGTTTGCCCACCCTTAGCTTTGATGACAGCTTCCACTCTCACAGGCATACGTTCAATCAGGTGCTGGAAGCTTTCTTGGTGGATGGCAGCCCATTCTTCACGGAGTGCTGCACTGAGGAGAGGTATCGATGTCGGTCGTTGAGGCCTGGGACGAAGTCGGCGTTCCAAAACATCCCAAAGGTGTTCTGTAGGATTCAGGTCAGGACTCTTTGCAGGCCAGTCCATTACAGGGATTTTATTGTCGTGTAACTACTCGGCCACACTCTGTGCATTATGAAAAGATACTCGATCGTGTTGAAAGATGTAATCACCATCCCCGAATTGCTCTCTAACAGTGGGAAGCAAGAAGGTGCTTAAAACATCAATGTAGGTCTGTGCTGTGATAGTGCCACGCAAAACAACAATGGGTGCAAGCCTCCTCCATGAAAAACACTGCCACACCATAACATCACCGCCTCCGAATGTTACTGTTGGCCCTACACACGCTGGCAGATGACGTTCACCGGGATTTCGCCATACCCACACCCTGCTGTCGGATCGCAGCATTGTGTACCGTGATTCGTCACTCCACACAATGTTTTTCCACTGTTCAATCGTCCAATGTTTTCGCTCCTTAAACGAGGCGTCGTTTAGCATGTGTGGCTTACGGGCATCCGCTCGACCATGAAATCGAAGTTTTCTCACCTCCTGCCATACTGTCGTAGTATTTGCAATAGATCCTGATGCAGTTTGGAATTCCTGTGTAATGGTCTGGATGTATGTGCGCCTATTACACACTACAATCCTGTTCAACTATCGGTGGTCTCTGTCAGTCAACAGACGAGATCGGCCTGTACGCTTTTATGCTGTTCGTGTCCCTTCACGTTTCCACTTCACTATCACATCGGAAACAGTGGAATTCGGGATGTTCAGGAGTGTGGAAATCTCGCGTACAGAAGTATGACACAAGTGACACTCAATCACCTGACCACGTTCGAAGTCCGTGTGTTCCGCGGAGCGCCTCTTTCAGCTCTCTAAGTAATGGCTACTGAGGTCGCTGATATGGAGTACCTGGCAATAGGTGGCAGCATAATGCACCTAATATGAAAAACGTATTTTTTGGGGATGTCCGTGTGGTGTCACCGCCAGACACCACACTTGCTAGGTGGTAGCCTTTAAATCGGCCGCGGTCCGTTAGTATACGTCGGACCCGCGTGTCGCCACTATCAGTGATTGCAGACCGAGCACCGCCACACAGCAGGTCTAGAGAGACTTCCTACCACTCGCCCCAGTTGTACAACCGACTTTGGTAGTGATGGTTCACTGACAAAATACGCTCTCATTTACCGAGACGATAGTTTAGCATAGCCTTCAGCTACGTCATTTGCTACGACCTAGCAAGGCGCCATATTCAGTTACTATTGACATTGTGAATCATGTACAGTCATGAGCGACGTTCATCATTAATGGATTAAAGTTAAGTATTCCACCAGCTACGTTCGTTTTTCTAAATTCTAATTTCCTTGTCCAGTTCCAGACCTCACACCAGCTTGCGTGAGCTAAAACCCGTGCATTTCGGCCTCCTTTAGTAACACGGTGTTGGCTCTCCTGCCAACCACAACAGTCCGGATACTTTTTATCACAATGAAACTCTTTATTTTATCACCGAACCAACCTTGTTTGTTTTAACTTAATTCACTGACAATCTGTTCTTTTGTTGTACAAAACATTTATTTTTCTCGAAGATCACGTCCCGTTTTTATGTTACTTGTCTTTTAAATTTTTCTCTCTTGTGGCTGAGAGCAGCCCATATGGGGCGGGTGGAATGAAATAACAATAAAGAATTAATGACGTTCCTTGACATCAAAGCCCTTGAGATTACACTCAGATAACAGCGATTTCCCTTATTTCTTACTGTCAGCAACTTGAGTAAGGTGCAATCCCTGAGAAACGCCGGCCAGTGTGGTCGAGCGGTTCTAGGCGCTACAGTCTGGAACCGCGTGACCGCTACGGTCGCAGGTTCGAATCCTGCCTCGGGCATGGATGTGTGTGATGTCCTTAGGTTAGTTAGGTTTAAGTAGTTCTAAGTTCTAGCGGACTGATGACCTTCGAAGTTAAGTCCCATAGTGCTCAGAGCCATTTGAACCCTTAACCTGAGAAACCTCATGGTGTCCCATTCATGGGAAACTCATTACTTTGCCACGATAAATGCGATGATGACCTCCATGTTGCTTAGTCATTTCGCGGAACGCTGTCATCGACACAAGTTTTCACTATATCCGTGTTACGGGACGCGTTGAACTAGTCAGTTCGCCGTGGCGGGTTGAGAGCTCACTTCTATACACATGTTCAGAAAAAGCAGAACACGTTGAAGGACTAGTGACAGTACTTTCATATTCACAGGACATGTTCTACTGAAATGATCACCATTTGTAACATGTCGGCCCGCGGTTTCAAGTTCAACATCGGAATCGCGGCGCAACACCACCTACCGGTAAAATGGGCCTTCCACTCTCGTTGTCGCTACAAAACGAAGGTAATAGATCAGTGTGACTTGTGCAGACGAGCAGGAAGCCTCGCAGACGTATGCCCAAACCGTACCATCAAATCATGAGTTCGAAAGTGAGCGCAGTATTGGCATGAGAGAAAATGATGCATCCGTCCTGGAAACTGCTGATTGCGTGGGTCGAGGTGTTTCTTATGCGCAACGAGTGTCTACAGACTGATCCACATAAGGCCGTACAACATGACGAGGTGGGTCTGTTCGGACCACCTAGTCAACCCTCCGAGAAGATCGACTATTAATCTAAATGGCATTGCAGGACAGATATGCGTCTTCCTAGGCTATGGCGTGACAGCGGAAGGGAGTAACACTTGCACACTCTTAGGGGTGACAGTCCTTCGTCGTTTGGTATGGCGTGAATTAAGTGCTCCTCGTCCACTTCTCCGTCTACTTATGACGCATGTGCAGAAACATGGTAGACGGCAATAGTGTTTTGGAACGACGTTCCTGGGGACAGGATTGGCATCAGATAGTGTTTCCGTACGAATCCGAATAATGGAGCAGCATCACAGTGTCTGCATTTCCACAAGACATACAGTGCGAGCCCAAGGCCTTTTGGTGTGGTGAGTTATTGAATACTACCACCACAGGTAGTTCGTGTCCAGGGAACTGTGACCAGTGTGGCATACGTGAATGAAATTCTGAAACCGGTAGCCATACCCTTTCTGCAGTACATCCGGTTTTCCGGCAAGACAATGCACGACTGCTTGTTGCTGTTCGTACACGTGCCGTCTTGGTGTCGCAGGATGTTAGCCTTTTGCCCAGGCCCACCAGATCTCCAGACTTGTCGTCAATCGGAAATGTGTGGGTTATGGTGAAACGACGGGTGCAGCGCTCTGACCCGGTGTCAACCACCACAAATGAACTTTGGAACCATGTGAATGCAACACGGATTGCTATATCACGGGACGCCATTCGCGCCTGATATTCGTCGATGCCATCACGTGTGGAATAAGTTATCAAGGCCACGGTGAACCCTGTGCCTACTGGAGAACAGGACAAATGCTGAAGCGAGGTGACTGAAATGCTAACCACTTTTGAAGAACACTAATGTACGTGTCTTGTGAATGTGAACGTCGTTCAAGCTGTTTTGTTTTTTATGAATTTGAGTGTACATGAAGGCTGTGTTTAGTTCAGTTGTTTCCAACTGTGGAGGCACTACTGACCACTAATGTGTAAGAGTCGTCATGTAACTGATTTAACTGCAGATGCGAACCAAACGATTTACACTGTACTTAGAAGCACTGAGCGATTACCTATGACACTACAACAAGCTTGAAAAAGGCGTAGTTCACTTGGAATTCAACAAAAACTATGCATAGATAGTACAATTAATATCAGGTCCAAGATGGCATTTCTGATTTCTTTATCACTTATATGGTCCGCTGCACATGTTAAATTTGTAATTCGGAGGTATACTAGAAACCACATATTTGTTAATGTACCACTCTAGTGCTCAATTGCAGCTTCTCACACCTGTACCTCAAAGCATGTAGTCACTTTGAAGAACAGAAAAATACCAGGGCAGGAAGTTAGTGATTATCTGTCTTTCCTTCCACAGGTGTTAGCTTAAAAGCATAACACGAAAGCCGGTCTTTGCAATTTATCGAAATCTCTTAACAGCTTGAAACTTTGGAGTAACCAACGAGACGATCTGCATCAATAAAGCTGGTCGCGTGCTGACCGCGGGATTCAGAGTCCCTAGAACGAGTCTCGATCACCCTCAGAAATTTTGCTTAACACAGATGTTTATCGGTACGAGAGTCGTGCGCGAAAACCGAGATTACGAGTTTTGACTCTCGTCACAGTTTTAATTAGTCAGGAAGCCCAGATGATGCACTGACGACGCTTGTGTCAACAGTATCCGAATATATTACATAAATAGCCACACACGTTGGTTTATTCGATAGAATGTTGTTGTGTAATGTCGTTCCTTCCTTACGAAATACATCACATCTATGCATCCTTCTCTAAGCTGCCCACAAGTAGGAACCGCAGTTTCATGTCAGTTTGATGAGGGAACCAGCTACATATTATCTTGCCCAATGAAATGCAGTTATAATAAGATCCCTTATCATTTAGCTACAATATAGCAGGTCAGCAACTGGAAGCAGTTAATTACATAAATTATCTGGGAGTATGCACTAGGAGTGATTTAAAATGGAATGATCAAATAAAGTTGATAGTCGGTAAGGCAGATGTCAGACAGATTCATTGGAAGAATCCTAAGGAAATGCAATCCGAAAACAAAGGAAGTCGGTTACAGTACGCTTGTTCGCCCACTGCTTGAATACTGCTCAGCAGTGTGGGATCCGTACCAGATGGGGTTGATGGAGGATATAGAGATTATCCAACGGAGAGCAACGCGCTTCGTTACAGGATCATTTAGTAATATCGCGAAAGCGTTACGGAGATGTTAGATAAACTCCAGTGGAAGACTCTGCAGGAGAGACGCTCAGTAGCTCGGTAAGGGCTTTTGTTGATGTTTCGAGAACATACCTTTACCGAGGAGTCAAGCAGTATATTGCTCCCTCCTACGTATATCTCGCGAAGAGACCGTGAGAAAAAAATCAGAGAGATTAGAGCCCACACAGAGGCATACCGACAATCCTTCTTTCCACGAATAATACGAGACTGGAATAGAAGGGAGAGCCGATAGAGGTACTCAAGGTACCCTCCACCACACACCGTCAGGTGGCTTGCGGAGTATGGATGTAGATGTAGGTGTAGATAACAAATATCTAACTAATACGGAAACAGGATTTAGTGAATAATTTACAAAGGGTGGACAAAAATGTAGAAACAGCACAAACACCATGCCTAATAAGGTGTAGGAAAACCATTGTCATTCAAAACACCATCCAGTCGTCACGGAAAGCGGAAATACAGGTCTTGTATAGTGTCGAAGGACGTATTACACCGTTCTTTCTGTAAAATAGTAGGTAACAATGATGGAGGTGCACAGCAATCACACACCTTTCTCCTCAAAGATAGACCAGAAAGGCTCAATAATATTGAAATATGGCTGCCGAAATCGTCACTGTGCCCAGGCCATATTTCACTCTTGGGACGTAAGCTCAACCAGAATTTGAAAACAGTGTGTAAGAAGAATCAAATGACCAAATGACTGATTACTGCACGGTCAAGGTTTCATGGCTTCGGTACCACGTATTCCTGTTGCGAGCATTTCCATCACTGATAAGTGGTTTTGCAATTCCAGCTCACCCTACAATTCTCTGCTTCCGGAGCTTCCTTCTTGTCTTTTAGGTATTGATACGGGCCGCGAGAGAGACATTCAGCTATGCAGTGATTTTTCCATCTCTCGTATTCTTATTTCTTGTCACAATCCTCTTCAATGGATGTCTGTTACTATCGCTGAAAACACACTTTCGTCCTCGTCGTCGCTTAACGGTTGATGGTTTTCCACTTTCCCTGTATGCGGTATAAATCTTCCATAATGTGCCTCTTGAAAGACCAAACTATTCGGCCACCTTGGTTGCATAGAAAAGGTCATATTAGAACCAACAATTTGTCCACGTTCGAATTTGCCTAGATCCGACATAATTCATTCTTAATCACTCACAAGGGAATCTCCCCATTGCACCCCCCTCAGATTTAGATATAAGTAGGCACAGTGGATAGGTCTTGAAAAACTGAACACAGATCAATCGAGAAAACAGGAAGAAGTTGTGTGGAACTATGAAAAAATAAGCAAACTATACGAACTGTGTAGCCCATGCGCAAGATAGGCAACATCAAGGAGAGTCTGAGCACAGGAGCGCCGTGGTCCCGTGGTTAGCGTGAGCAGATTCGGAACGCGAGGTCCTTGCTTCAAGTCTTCCCTCAAGTAAACAGTTTATTATCGCAAAGTTATGATCTGTCCGTTCGTTTACTGACGTCTCTGTTCACTGTAATAAGTTTAGTGTCTGTGTTTTGCGACCGCACCGCAAAACCGTGCGATAAGTAGACGAAAGAACGTGCCTCTCCGATGGGAACCGAAAACATTTTATCGCCAGGTCATAGGTCAACCGGTTCCTCCACAGGAAAACGTGTCTGATATATTCTATACGACACTGGTGACGGCATGTGCGTCACATGACAGGAATATGTTGTCGACCCACCTAACTTGTACACTTGGCGAATGGGTAAAAAGATTCTTCTACCTTGCCCGATTTAGGTTTTCTTGTGGATGTGATAATCATTCACAAAAAAGTGATTAAAAGATAAGAGTGTGACACATAAACGGCAACAAATGAATGCAACAGTTTCACAGTCGCAGTTTTCCCTGTGCTCTGTCAAAACATATGTTTTTAACATTTTCAAATTTTTCCGTGTGTAGACCGTCAAATCCTGCATATGTCCAAGCAAATCTGAACATGTCCCTGGAATTTTGGAGAGCGAACTTGATTATGTGTGAGTGCCTGAACTTTGATAATTGCCTGAAAACAAAAAATAAAACATTTCACTCGAGGAAAGACTTGAACCAAGGACCTCTCGTTCCGCAGCTGCTCACGCTAACTGCGGGACCACGGCGCTCCTGCGCTCATGCCCTCCTGTGATGTTGCTTATCTTGCCCGTGGGTTACTCAGTTTGTATATTTTGCTTGTTTTTTTTCATAGTTCCACACAACTTCTTCCTGTTTTCTCGATTGATCTGTGTTCATTTTTTCAAGGCCTATATATTGTGCCAACTTATAACTAAATCTGAGGGGGGTGCGATGAGGAGATTCCCTTGTCAGAACGCTGTTCTGACTGCGACTGACGCTTGCTGAGTATTGAGGAGGTTTTTTAGTGCCGTTAATCGTCAAACAAAACAGCAGCAAACTGCACTCTTCGCTAGCGTCTGCATTTATGTTCAAACATACATTCCTAGTAATGCTTTGGTCAAACACGGTATAAGTAACAGTGTCATATTTAGAATCAATTATAAATGAAACTCTTCTGATGGTTGATGGTATTAAGCGTGCCTAGGTAACGTGCAGACGCGCCGTTCCTACGGACGTGGAGGCGTCGCCAGGGCGCTATCGATTGCGCCTCACGTTGGCCAGCGACCGCCTGGACGTGCGGACAACCTTTGACATTACGCCAAATTGGTGACACCGGCCACCTGTAATTCGAAATCTGTTCTAGTATTCCGCTAACCCGATTGCAGATAATACACTGCTAGCGATTACAAATGCGAACACAGTGAAGACGGCGTGCTACAAACGTCAGATTGACAAGTATATTTTGTCTCTAGATACACGATTAGTGTTTCAGTGTGTAATGGTACTTGAATTACGTAACCATTACGGTACCTCACCTGAACCTCTCGATACCTGTAATATTCTACTGTATTTCTGTTAACTACTTAACATATTTCTGAGACAACATTCAGATTTGATTTCACTTAGTCCGCAGCTCGTGGTCGTGCGGTAGCGTTCTCGCTTCCCACGCCCGGGTTCTCGGGTTCGATTCCCGACGGGGTCAGGGATTTTCTCTGCCTTGTGATGACTGGCTGTTGTGTGATGTCCTTAGGTTAGTTAGGCTTAAGTAGTTCTAGAGGACTGATGACCGTAGATGTTAAGTCCCATAGTGCTCAGAGCCATTTGAACCAAGCCATTTCACTTTTGATACATCGATATGTTTATATTGCGATGTTATTATTTTTATGTGTATTCTTTCTTTTGTCACTATGATCTTTGACGTACTTGTAACTCTGATTTTTGGGGCGCGTAAGCGATTATTAGTTAGTTGTTAACTTGTTAGAGAGTCGGACCTTGAAAAAGTCAAGTCTTGTACGTCATGTAGGAAAGTCGCGTATTGTAGTCCGCTTATAAAATGTGAACTTTAACAGTGACTGTGAGGAAGATGTTTTCAAGTATGTTTTGTATTGTGAAGTGATGTTTTGTGTTTGCGCGATATTGCAATTAAAAGAAAGTGTAACTTAATTTTGGAGTGCTGATTATTTTTTTTACATCACCATTGTCCAGCAAAAGTGTAATCTCCAAGAATGGTTTGAGAAGCGCATCTACAAAAACTTTTGAATATAGCAGAATAAAACCTAGGCCTCTTTGCATCCGAGCTTGGAATCATAACCATCTAGATTTTCAACGATTGAGCCATGATTTTACGACGAGACCTGCGTGGGAAACACAAAAAGATGAGTGCCTAGTTTTTTCATTATTACATGAAATGACTATTAACTGTGCTCTAATGACACCTGCCACATAATATGACTGTTGTTGCCCGATAATGCAGTATTTAGCAGCGTGAGCAACACCACAATCGTTATTAAAATTTTGACCTTTGTTGTGGTAGGGTTGTTAGAAGTGGAAATGCAGGTAAAAACATCGCTATGAACATTCTTTTTACGAGGAAATGATACACACTGAGCTTCTTATTCAGAAATCGCATTGTGTTTAGGTTGTTTGTGAGACGTTTGCTTCACACATTGTGTGTGAATGTGAAACGATGGATTAACGAGGGAAAAAGCCAACGAAATGCAGCAATCTCACAATCCCTGCAATTAGCTCCTGAGAGGAATGACACACTGGTGCTCGGCTGTAAGGGGTTGTACAGCCACATCAGACAGCTTCAGACAGGAAATGCGCTTGCTGACAGCAAGCGTCTGCACTCTCATTGCCCACTAAATGTACCGTCGAAGACGTGAGAGTGCTGCCATGCTAAATCCGCACTAACAGTTCATGTTTTCCGGCTCCTTTCCACTCATCTCGAGAGTTTTACAGCTACTTGTCCGTTTTAGCAGAAGCCCTGCTCACTCGTTAATGATGAGAAAATGACTGGTGTAAACATTCAGACAGATTTTTGACGCCGTGTTGGCAATTATTACATGTACAAAGAAATTTTTTATTTAGCTCCAATCTGTTTCAATGTTGAAACAGCTATATTAGCTCCACTTATCCACAGATATGTCGACACACTTAAATGAAAATTATACCTTCTTTTAAACTACATCGTTCACGCTGCGCTCCCACGAAATAAAGTCTGCACTCAAGTGCTTCCATTACCACACTCTTATTTTTCAACGGTGTTTGTAGGTTGCTCATAGGTTGTCAGTTCTCTAGGAAGAGCCAGTCAGCGGCAGAATTTGTTTGACATTCATACAGGGTGACTGAGGTGTCCTTGAGGATCCTTTTTATGCTGCCGGCACTACGTCTGTGTTAGAAACTGTATCCAGGTAGGCGACAGCCACATAATCGATATTATTTCGCTCTCACAGCTTTGGACGACTGTCAGGAGACGGACACATACGGCAAAAAATTCAAATCAGAGCTGACCATGAGTTACACAGTATTTTTGGACCCGAATATACCTTACTTTTTCCATTGTTACCGAAGTGTTTCCAATCGCTCTTTGTGTAATTATCAGTCACGCCACGCAGATTTTTGATGTCTGTGTATGTTTGACGTTTATAGACTCGACGTTCCGTAAATGGCTAAGAAATTCTGTCCTATAAAGTGTGTTTCACCTTCAGAAATAACGAAATTAGCAGAAGATATCAAACTCTAAATTAGGTCAAAAATGTATTCCTACCTTTGGGCAGATTTTGGGTGACATTTTTACAGTATGCTTCACATCTCCAGAATGATCAGGTGAACAACACTGTTGTTTCATGTCGGGTTCGGTAGCTGCAGCTGAAACACCCTGTATTCTAATCTTTCATTGGCTAACAGTATATACTGGAAAGTTGTTACTTGCACACTTCAATTTTGATATCTCCTGTAATTTTTTTTCGATGGTGAAACACACTGAACCATTTACGAATGTTGGATTACTATAAATACAATAAACTTCCAGGGTCGTATAAAAATATGACTATACCGCTAATTACACACAGAAGGTTTGGAGACACTTGGATAAGTTCGTGTACGTGTAACTCATGGCCAATTGTTCCTGCTATTTCTTATAATACGACTCCATCTGCTAAAGTAGCCCAAAGCTCTGAAACTTGTATCGATTACGTGGCAATCGCCTTTCAGGATACCACTCTTGATACAGATGTAGTTGCACACAACCGATCAGTAGGAGCACCTCAGTAGCCCCGTATAAAGGAATCCTTAAAGCAACCAATGTAAGGCCGTGAAACGTGTCACTTGGTACTGCCAAAAGATCACGTAATAGGGTGCCACGCAGTCAATTCTACGTTGTATTATGCGGATATGCGGATAGCTGTGGAAGTTTAATGAAAGCCAGAACTCAAATATGGATTCTTGTCCTCAGTCAGTTCCATAATGTCATGTCACATCAACTTCATTCAAGGACAGGGCTGATTTGTTATAGTTACTGAATACCCACATGGACGGGATGGCGACGTCCAGAGTATCGTGGACCGTCAGCGTCGAAGCCAACGACGCTGCTTCTTTTACAGCTCCGTTGCCAACGACGGCGTTGTCGACGGGACGTTAAACTCTAACCATCCAAAAATATTTTCCAATTAGTGGCGGCGTTTGGTACAGCAACCAGTACGTATGATTGTATGATATGGAGAAACAAGCAGTCACGGATGCAGTGCTGGTTCATTTTTTCCTTTTGCTGTTTCCCAATGACGCGTTTCACCTTTATTTAGGTATCTTCGGATAGGCTGATATTTGGTAGCCAGTCCACGGGATACGGCGCATAAAATATCCCAGCAGGTAAACGCCACTCGTCAAAGCCTTAAAAACACTACGCATGTGGCTCAGTCCAATGGAAACCAAACGGGGTCAGGCCTACAGTATATCCTGTTTGGTTTGCATTGTATTTCGCCACATGCCGTAATAAGGACAACGCGTAGTGTTTTTAAGGCTTTGACAAGGGACATTTACACAATGGGTTATTTTATGCGTGGTATCAAATTTACTTATAGCTATCAAATATCAGCCTAAATAAAGGTGAAACGAGTCATTGGGAAATAATAACAATAATAAAAAATTAACCATGGAACAAGGGTGTTTGCCTCTTCAGAGCTAATCTTCCTGGTTCCTCCTACTGAAGTGGAGCGGGTAGAGGCACTCGGTAAAAGATCCTCCAAACGACACCACTAGAGCCACAAATGACTTTGCCTCGTCTTTTCAGAGGATCCCTGATAATGTGCACAGTATCACGACGTATCCGTATGTGGAAACTCCCAGAAGAACGCTTGCTTGAAAACAGCATTTGTCATCATACGGAACCATCACCAGGCTCGCTACGCAACACGACCTCCTCTTCTTCGAGAAGCCGGAAATTTGGGGAGACGCCGTTACATTTACGATGTGTTAAGGCCGGTACCTGTGCTCTGTATTCAGTGTCTCCCTGACGTAATCTTTCGACAAGGTAATACAACAGCACTTCGTGCGTGCTGTTCTGTTCTACCTCGATTGAAAATCGACTATCACATCCTCTCCACGTCTTTCGGCCATGGAATTCATCTCATCATGGGTTATGTAGTTCGGAACGCCGCTACTCACCAACAATGTGATTAATTAACTCTGTATCTGCATCTTCATACATACTCCGCAAGCCACCGTACGGTGCATGGCGGAGAGTACCCTGTACCAGTACTGGTACCTTCTCTGCTAAAAACTTTATAAAGCCAAGATCGAATAAATGCTTCTTTATCTAAAACGACCGATTGCGACACACTTTGCTGTCATATTTAGGTCTTAAAAATGTTTTTGGTATGAAACTGTTTAGATTAAGTAAACTGTGAAAAAACAGCATGTTATAAAAGCTCTGTCAAAATAAAAATGTTTAAAAATGTAAAGCACATAGTGGAAATGGCGATTTCCGTATATATATATTTTACCGATATCTGGGGGAGATACTCGAACCTTCAAGACTGAACTCAATAGCCAATAAAGATAGAATCTTCAGATTACAAAAAGCATATAAGGTCACTTGGAATCACTATAATAAGAAATCTTTTTCTGTCAATGCGAAACTAAAGCATTACAACACGATAGTCCTACCAGAAGCACTTCATGCTGCAGAAACTACAGTGATTCATGATCATACGAAAATCAGAGAGATTGAAAAGCAGGAAAGAAAAATTCTGTGGAAAATATAGGGGCCAGTACTTCGGGACGGAATTTGGGTGAAGATACCAACTAGAGAGATTTACAAAGACATAGAAACAGTAACAGATCACATTAGAAGGAGGACGATGAAATTTTATGGACATATCAGCAGGATGAATAAAAGCAGGCTCACAAGACAAATCTTCCAGATAGTAAACAAGAAAAAACAAAAGAAAAAGTGGATTACTGAAGCAGAAGAAGACATTAAAGAACTGGGGATCACACAAGACAACATAAACAACAGGTAACAGTTTAGAAACATCATAAAGAAACACTCACTTAAACAAGAACATACGGAGAACAGAACGGGAAAAAGATGGTCAGAAGACCGCAAGAGAGAACACAGTGAACGTATGAAGAGAATTTGGGAAGAACGAAGGAAGAAGAAGAAATCATGACTACTCAAGTTCAATCGCTCTCTCAAAAGGGAATAATCGAAAATAATAATAATATATATCACAGATGATTGTTAGGACATAAAAATACAGTACGCAGTAGCACACATATTTACACAAGCTGGACATATTCTAAACACTGGCTACGGTCGCAGGTTCGAATCCTGCCTCGGGCATGGATGTGTGTGATGTCCTTAGGTTAGTTAGGTTTAAGTAGTTCTAAGTTTAAGGGGACTGATGCCCTAAGATGTTAAGTCCCATAGTGCTCAGAGCCATTTGAACCATTATAAACACTGAAAATCCCGCCTCTGAACTGCGTCAATGTCCTCCTTCAACCCAACCTGGAGTGGATTGCAAACACTGGAGCAGTACTCGAGAATATGTCGCACCAGCGCTCTATATGCGCTCCCCTCTGCAAATGAGCTCCAATCAGACGCCTTCTCTTCTACACTTCTTACATGCTCATTGCATGTCGGACTGCTTTGCAACGTTACACCTACATATTTCATCGACGTGACTGTCACAAAGCACACTAGTAATGCCGTACTCGAATATTATGGGTTTGTTTTTTCCTTCTCATCCACATTAACTTACATTTCGCTACATTTAGAGGTAGCCGCCATTCATCACACCAACTAGAAATTTTGTTAAGTGATCCAGTATTCTCCTACAGTCTGTTAACGATTTCGAGGATGCTTGGTTCGTGGAACGCTCAACTGCGCGGTCATCAGCGCCCGAGCGCCCGTACAAATTCCCATTCCGTACACAGTCCAACGTAGCCACTTTCACAAATGATGATGGACTGATGAGGACAACACAAACACCGAGTGCCTGAGCAGAGAAAATCCCCAAGCCGGCCGGAGATCGAACGCTGGCCTCGTGATCTAGAGGTAGAAATACCAGCCATTAGACCACGAGCTACGATCTCAGTTAACGCCATCTTCCTGTAGACCATAGCATTTTGAGCAGACAGCCGCAGAATGTTGCTAAGCCTTTCCGCCAGATCTTTTATGTATCTAGAAAATAAGAGCTGTCCGATTATACTTCTCTGGGACACTTCGGAGGAGACCATTGCCTCTGATGAACACGCGCCGTCGAGGATACTATACTGCGTTCTGTTACTTAAGAAGTCTTAGAGTCTCTTACATACCTGGTTGAAATGGCTCAAATGGCTCTGAGCACTATGGGACTCAACGTCTGAGGTCATTAGTCCCCTAGAACTTAGAACTAGTTAAACCTAACTAACCTAAGGCCATCACACACATCCATGCCCGAGGCAGGATTCGAACCTGCGACCGTAGCGGTCTCGCGGTTCCAGACTGCAGCACCTAGAACCGCACGGCCACTTCGGCCGGCTTACATACCTGGGCATGTGTTCTGTGTGCTTGTACTTCCTTTAACAGTCGGCCGTGCGGCACCGAGTCAAATACTTAGAGAATTCTTGGAATAAGGAATCCGCCTGTAAACTCTGCTCTTGTGAGAAAATGGCAAGCTGAGACTCAAACATGCGATGCTCTCTAAAACCGAGCTGGTTTATGGACAGAAGTCTTTATCTATCATAGAAATTAATTATATTCGTACTGACAATGTGTTCAAGTATTCTGCAGCAAACCAGTGTTAAAGATATTGGCCTATAATTTATCGGGGCCCCTTTTTAACCCGTTTTATATAGAGGAGTCACCTGCGCTTTTATTGTCACTTGGGGCTTTCCACGAGCAACAGATTCGAGACAAATGGATGACAAGTCAGGGGCCAATGCTTTAGAGCCGCTTTGTAAAACTTCGGCGTATAGTTGAAGCAGCAGGACATGACGGAACTGTATCTGCCACCCAAACGAAGTTCAACAGCCACGGCCCAGTTTCATTAACAAAATCTGAGCGTTAATTGATGCTTCATTGTTTCAATTGTTAGCTGGTCCGTGTACTAAAGTCTGCGTCATATTTATCACAAAATCATATACAAATTTATTCATGTATTCTTCCATCTGTACTGTATGTGCACAACAAGTAAAATATCGTGGTTGCAAATTCAATGGTCAGCTGTTACAGACAGGAAGTTGTTACACATAAAATTTCTTGCGACTGAATCGATGCCGCCAGTACAATTGTTACTTCATTCACTGTGTAAGGAATCAAGAATGCGATGTGATTTGTAGAAGTACTTGTCTATCCTTTTATCTGATCATCTACTGTACATTGAGCGGTAACCATTTATATTTATGATAGACCAAGAACATTGAGATCCCCTGCTATACTTGCAGGACAGGACAGATAGTTTAATTTCTGGAAAGGGGCCAAAATGAGTGGTTATCAGTTGCACTCGAGCATACTACTTTATTCATTTGACAAACATTACAAGAGTAAAGAAAACATTAAAAACAGTGCAAGTCAAACATTAAGTTCAGAACCTAATTCCCGGCTAAATGCGCCATTCAGTCTCACATCTCAAGGCCAAAACAACTGTAATTTCAAATCGGATAGAAGCCATACATAAACAAACAACAAGGACAAATAAGAAAGGGGAGTACATCAAACGGCGCTCGGAAGTTTCCAAGGGTCGGATTGGAATTCGGATATTAACGCTCGCTTAGGTGAGACAGGCAGTCAGCCCAACAACTCTCAATCCGACGGCCACCCAACCGACATACAGTGAACGGAACAAGCGACAGGATAACTTCCGCTCCACCCGACCAGCGCACAACAGGGAGTTCACTGGAACAACTGAGAAGGTATCGGCGCCCACAACGAATTACACATTCGGCTGCCAAACTACACGCCGTGCTCGACAGCCACAACACGGCGAGGAAAATACGATGCTTGTATTTACGTCAACGGCAAGTTCAGGTATCCGGAACGTTAACGGCCACAAGGCAGAAGATTCTGCTGGCGCACTTCAATTCGAAAATAATCAAATTAATTTAAACTCCGCAGGAGGGCGGCTAGAATTTCGCCAACTTGAAAACACACTTTGTTGTTCGCGGGGATGTTCCAACAGCCCACAACGAAATTAAAACGACACAATGTGAACAGCTGGGGCTGGCTAGTAGATTAAGTAAAGATCCAACTTGCGTGTCCGGGATCGGTGAGCCACGGCCCTCGTAGCAATGGGAACAGCCCCTCACACTCCGAGCGCGCGTGTACCCCACCAATGGCGCCGGCCAGACACGCGCCATGGAGATTTCCTCGCTGCCCCACGCCAACCGACCAACTGCCGGCTCACGGCACAACCGGAAACTAAAAGCGCGAGGCCAAAGATAGTACAAGGGTGCGAATATCGATACACGCTGCTGCTGCCACTCACGGAGAGAGACAGAGGATAACAGCACAATCGCGATAACCGCGGGTGACTAACCACAGAATAGCAACCAAGGTTTAATTCAAAGCATAACACGAGCCAGCCACGGCTCAAACTTTGCCTCAGAATATTCATTTATTATAACACAGTATATTAATTAAGTGCTGAATGTAACGGACTACAGGGGGATACTATTTTTACTCTTAGAACACTTAGCCGCTAGGCGTGTCTGACACGAGAACGGTGAGGACTTTGGCTGAGTGCTTGACGCACCACCTCCACTCGCTCCGTGGCCCACTGTGTCTTTCTGAGCCCAGGACCTTTCCTCTTTGCACAAGATGCCGTGCTTCTGGACTGTTGCAACTACCGTAAAATCGTCCTGCGATCCTGGACTTCACCATATTGTTTAAATTCGCAGTGATGACGAAAGAGCAGCCGAACTGTGATGGAAGACACGTCATGCTCTGAACTTCACAAGACCGTATTTGCAAACAGGCAGCCCTTCCTCAACAAAGAGCGCGCGCAGGTACATTGAGGTGACAAAAGTTGTGATACCTCCTAATACCGTGTTGGGCCTCCTTTTGCCCCGAAACGGAATGTCCCATCTCCCATTCCGCGTTCATAGTCTGTTAATAACCGTCCTGAGGCCAGCATCACGTTGAAAATCATTTCACATGAATCACCTGAATACAAATGACAGTTCCGCCAATATGCTGCCCTTCTATACCTTCTGCACGTGGTACAGTGGCCATCTGTATACACTATGTGATCCAAAGTAACCGGACACGTGGCTGAAAATGACTTACAAGTTCGTGGCGCATCGGTAATGGTGGAATTCAATATGGTGTTGGCGCACGCTTAGCCTTGATGACAGCTTCCATTCTCGCAGGCATATGTTTAGTCAGGTGCTTGAAGGTTTCTTGGCGAATAGACCGGTGATGCTGTATTGTAACATATCACCCCGGACTACAAGTCCATTAAAAAAAAAAAAAAAAAAAAAAAAAAAAAGCAGCCTATTCTTTAAAGAGTGCTGCACTATGCTGAAATATCGATGTCGGTCGGTGAGGCTTGGCACGAAGTCGGCGTTCCAAAACGTACCAAAGGCCTTCTATAGGTATCAAGTCAGGACTCGGTGCAGGCCAGTCAAATTACAGGGATGTTATTGTCGTATAACCACTCCACCACACGTCGTGCATCATGAACAGGTGCACAATCGTGTTGAATGATGCAATCTCCATCGCTGAATTGCTCTTCAACAGTGGGAAGCAAGAAAGTGCATAAAACATCAATGTAGCTCTGTGCTGTGATAGTGCCACGCAAAACGACAAGGGGTGCAAGCCCCCTCCATGAAAAACACTACCACACCATAACACCACCGCCTCCGAATTTTACTGTTGGCACTATACGCGTTGGCAGATGGCGTTCATCGGGCATTCGCCATACCCACACCCTGCCACCGGATGGCCACACTATGTACCGTGATTCGTCACTTCACACAATGTTTTTTCTCTGTTCAATCGTCCAATGTTTACGCTCCTTATACCAAGCGAAGAGCCGTTTGGCGTTTACTGGCGTGATGTGTGGCTTATGAGCAGCCTCTCGACCATGAAATCCAACTGTCTCACATCTCGCCTAACTGTCATAGTAATTGCAGTGTATCCTGATGCAGTTTGTAATTCCTGTGTATTGGTCTGGATAGATGTCTGCCTATTACACATCACGACCCTCTTCAATTGTCGGCTGTCTCTGTCAGTCAACAGGCGAGGTCGGCCTGTACGCTTTTGTGCTGTACGTGTCCCTTCACGTTTCCTCTTCACTATCACATCGGAAACCGTGCACCTAGGGATGTTTAGGAGTGTGGAAATCTCGCATACAGACGTATGACACAAGTGACATCCCAACACCTGACCACGTTCGAAGTCCGTGTGTTCCGCGGACCGCCCCCATTTTCCTCTCTCGTGATTTCTCTCTGAGGTCGCTGATATGGAGTACCTGGCAGTAGGCAGCAGTACTATGCACCTAATACGAAAAACGTATGTTTTTGGGGGTTTCCGCGTACTTTTGATCACATAATGTTTGTGAGTATCGCTATCCCATGACTGTCACGTCACTGTATTTCACAGCTGTGCAGTACAACGTGACTCAAATTCTATTAATCATTCTTCGGTACCATGTACTTTTCGGGGCACATGGCTTTTTCTCACCATAGAATATTTTGTTTAATTCATTAGACAATCCGGTTTGATCACCATCTGAAAATAAGTTTGTTCTTGTCTCTTGGTTAAGAATATTGACGACATACAATCCATCCACTGAACAATTTTCTATGACTGACATAATAATGCATTTGAGAATGACGCAATATCGAAATGCTTAAGGCGATTTTGGAAGTATCAAAATGTTTAGTCAGTACATCTGATAGGTATTAAAGTGCATCGAAATGGCCGCTTCATGTTATAGTATTTTGTATGAATGCAGATGAATCTAAGACGACTGCACAGTTTCTCCCACATAGCATTTTTGTACATCAAATACAGCAAAGAGTGTATTCACTGGATGATTTCCTGATAACTACTGCGCAATATAACCGTTCTGATCACTAATCACCAATTCATTTTCATATTAGAGAGGATTTTACAGTGGTACACAAGTTGATTAGAAGCCGCTTATTGGCAATGGTGCAAGTAACTTCCTGGAAATCGGGGAAAAAGGGATCAACCTGAGACAGCAGTCGATGCTAGTTATTATTCTTTGTGACCTGAGATCCAGTCGCGTTTTAAGTGAACAACTTAGTTTTGTACTTCGAAAGCTCTTTGGCCACAGCTTGGCTACATAACTGTAATTCACATTACCACTTCGGTTTAAATTTGTACCCCACCACCAATTACTAAACAGATTATTCTATCACGCAGCATTAATTTTAGCTCTATTGCCTGTCGTGTCACTACCAAATTTCTTCACCTGATTTACTAGACAATGACGTCACTGTTGATACCTACAAGAATTTACTCAATTTTCCTGAGTTTCTCACCTACCATATCCATGTGCGTCAGAGCCACAGGGAGTCATACATTTTGTCCCTTCCGTTAGGCGAATCCGATTTCAGTACCCTAATCAGTTTTCCTAAGAAGGAAAACTGATGTATTACATTCGTTTTCAGTCGGGCTCCAGCTCTCGACTGATATACAAGTACTACTGCAGAGCGGCAAGTTAAGTATTCACTTTTTTCTGTGTTTTCCTGAGCTGCATTTATTAAATTTCGTGCGTGTTTCTCTGTGTAAGAGATTTAATCTCACGTTTTTGCAAGTGTAAATTCATTCAGTGTGTAACGAATTACTTGTTCACAGCCAGCTACGTAGCTCATTAACTCTTCAGCGTCCTTTGGAGTTACATCAAGTGGGTAGCAAGTTGTATATCTAGAACTGTCTACTTTTATAGTTCACTTCTTCAGTTAGTCTTTCTAGGATGGCTAGAATGTGTGCATGCTGTGTGCGGACGCAGTAGGAGCTGGCCGCAGTTCGCGAAGAGCTGAATGTCCTTTTGGCTATGTCAGTCATTATCAGTCTGCTGCCTCGGGCTGTAACAGTGCGGAGAATCTGGCGCGTCGCATGGGACACCTTACGTGTCGCTTGTTTTGTCCCCGGCCCTGCTTCTGAGGCACCTCATAATGCGCCCGACGCTAAAATACAAAGCTCATGCAATACAAATTAGCATCTGACTTAGAGAATTGGCATCAGCTGGTTACAGTAAGATGGATGTAGGAACATTATAGGGAAAGTTGAAGGAGATTGTAAGTCATGGTCTGGAGAGTTATGTGCCTAGCACGTAGATAAAGGGAGGGAAAGAACACCATGGTTTAGTAACGAAATTCGGCGGATGCTGAGGAAGGTCACATTTTTGCACTCTCTGTTCAAAAGGGAACGCACAAAAGACGTCAAGCGAAGGTTAGTACAGATTCTTGCTTCTTTGAAAAGATCTATGAGCGAAGGGTACGTAACTACCACCGTCACACGTTAGCAAAAGATCTGACAGAGAACCCGGCAAAACTCTGGTCTTACGTAATATCACTAAACGAGTCTAAGGTTTCCATCCAGTCCCTTGTTGATCAGTCTGGTGTGGCAGTTGAATATAGCCAAGCGAAAGCCAAAGTTTTAAATTTCACATTCAAGAAATCGTTCAAGCAGGACAATCGTACAAACATACCGTTATTTGACCATCGGACAGACTCCTGTATGGACGGTACAATAACAAGCGTACCTGGCATAGACAAACAACTGAAAGATTTGAAAGCAAATAAATCGCCACGTCCGGATGGAATCCAAGTAAGATTTTACAAAGGGTACTCTACGGCATTAGGCCCTTACCTACCTTGCATTTATGGTGAATTTCTCGCCCAACACAAAGTCCCAAGCGACTGGCAAAAAGCGCAGCTGACTCCAGTATATAAGGAGGGTAAAAGAACCGACCCGCAAGTTGACAGACCAATATCCCTAACTTCGGTTTGTTGCAGAGTCCTCTGGACATATTCTCAGTTCGAATATAATGAACTTTCTTGAGACTGAGAAGCTTATGTCTGCGAATCAGAATGGTTATAGACAGCCTCTCTGTGAATGTCAGTTTGCCCTTTTCTCACAAGATATACTGAGAACTATGGATGAAGGACAAGAGGCAGACTCCACATTTATAGGTTTCCGGAAAGCATTTGACATGGTGCCCGACTGAAGGCTGTTAATGAAGGTAGGAGGATATGGAATAATTTCACAGATATGTGAGTGGCTCGAAGGCTTCTTGAGTATTAAAACTCAGTATGTGGCCCTCGACGGTGAGTGTTCATCAGAGACAAGGGTTTCGTCAGCAGTGTCCCAGAGAAGTGTGATAAATGATTTGGTGTACACGGTGGGTAGCAATCTTCGGTTATTTGCTGCTGATGCCATGGTGTACGCTAAGATGTCGAAGTTGAGTGACTGCAGGAGGATACAAGACGACTTAGACAGAATTTAGAGTTGGTGCGATGAATGGCAGTTACTCCTAAATGTGGAAAAATGTAAATTAATGCAGATGAGTAGGGAGATAAAACCTATAATGTTCAGATACAGTATTACTTATGTCCTTCTTGACACAGTCAAGTCGTTGAAATACCTGGGTGTAGCGTTGCAAAGCGATAAGAAGTAGAACTAGCATGTGGGAACTGTGACAGGGAAAGTGAATGGTCAACCTCGGTGTGGAAAAAGTGGTTCACCTCTAAAGGAAACCGCAAGTAGGACGCTGTTAGATCTATTCTTGAGTACTGCTCGAGTGTTTGTGATCCATACCACGCCAGATTTTAAAGAAGACACTGAAGCAATTCAGAGGCGGGCTGCTAAATATGTTAGCAGTTGGTCCGAACAGCACTTAAGTGTTACGGAGGTGCACCGGAAATTCAAATGGTAATCCCTAGAGCGATGGCGACGTTCTTTTCGAGAATCACTATTGAGAAAATTAAGAGGTTCGGCATCTGAAGCTGACTGCCGAACGATTCTACTGCCGCCAATATACATTGCGGCTAAGGATCACGAAGATACGATACGAGAAATTAGGGTTAATACGGAGGCATATAGGCTGTCGTTTTTCCCTCGATATTTGCGAGTGGAACAGGAAAGGAAACGACAAGTAGTGTGATACAGGGTACCCTCCTCTGCGCATCATACGGTAGCTTGCGGAGTATCTACGTAAATGTAGATATCAGTGCGTGTGCGTCTATAGAATATGGCGGTGCCCCAAGACCAGCACATTCTCTGCTGACAGATTATGACAAAACACATTCTAGTAAACTTTTGGGAATTATGTTCGAATGTAAACTGGAAAACCACCAACCCCATTTGCATTAGTTTGGCCTCTTGCCGAAGTTGTAAGAGAAAACAGAAATATTAACAACTTGTTGTAAAAGTGTTTTCAGGTATCAGGGACTAACTACTAATATCTCACAATTTCATAGCCACGTAAAGATGAATTCGTAATCTTAAAATAACTGTGACCCGTATTGTACAGAATTATCAACTAGTGGTGGCACACAGGATCACTGTTTGACTCTATCTGGGATAATAGTCTGTTAATTTAATAGCTTCCTAGTTGATACTTTGGGCTAAACATGAATATCGGTAGCGATTGTCTGTTGCACGATGCTGCTATTGTATGTTCAGACACAGTGAAAATCAGTCAAGAAGATGAATATCACAAATAATCAACACGATATCAATGCATACCAGTCGTACGAAACACGCCTTTGTTTTACACTCATGATACGGAAGAAATACAATACTTCAGTGGAAATAAAGACTGCGTGTTCCGAGATTGCGGAGAAGTGCTCTACATTATAGCACACTATCGATTCACTTCGAAGTTTCGATCATACAGAACATCTTCTTAATTACGCGGCTGGAGGAAGTCAGACCGTTAACATGGACGAGGACTGATCAACAGAAATATTTAGCGATGGTAAAGATGGTGTAACGGGTTGGTGACTCAGTTGTAGAGTATGTGACGAAGCACAGGATCCCTGTTACCACAGTTCGTGATTGGAGTGACATTCATTAGTCTGTGTAAAATAAAACTGCTCTACTGCACCACAGGTGCCAATGAAACAAAAGGTGTACAGAGAAATGTTTCATGAAACTCATTTTCCTGACAAAAAGGTAAATGCATGAAGCCTTCAACAATGAGGTAGGTGAATCTGCTGTCAAATATCATTAAAATACTTCCGTTGTAAAATCTTACACTATAATCTGAGTTCAGATGTAAAGTAGTACCTCAAATAGAGTTACCAGCTCGACGGTTAGCAGCATGGATTACGAAAACAGTTTTCATGAAAAACTCAACATGCACTTTTCCCACATCTTATTTTCAAATCCGTGGAACAAGGAATCAGGTATCTGCAATGTTTCTTAACTTCTAAACCACGTCAACAGTTACTTATGCAAGTAAGATAAAAAGGTAGAGCAACAGATGGTACCTTGGGTATAGACGCGTCGACAGCTGTAGTCCAGGAATGTGTACTGAGGACCCGGATGTCCAATTTTCGTGTTAATGACCTGGCAGACAATAAAGCCCTCGGGAAATCACAGTTTAGATTCCAGAAATGTTTCTCCACTGAGAATGCCATCTATGCGTTCACTCACCAAATTTTACAAGCATTAAGTAACAAAATACCAACAGCTGGTATTTTATTTTACTTATGTAAGACACTAGACTGTATGAACCGCAACATTCTCCTAGATAAACAGAGGTTTTGTCGAACTGATTTTATAAACAACCAGTAAATGCCATATCAAAGCAAAAGAATGTTTAACGGTGCACATAGTAATTCAACCAATGTAATCAGGGGAGATCTCTCTGAATGCAAAAATCACACATGGGATTCCCCAAGGCTCAATCTTTGATCAGCCACTATTCCTCATATATGTACATGATCCTCCATGTAATATAGAACAAGTCGAATTATTTATTTTCGCGGATAACATTCGTATTTAGTCACTTTTAGCACACATACAGCATCAGAAGAAATGGTAAAAATATTCTCAACTATCTCCTTGACTACTTTTTTTGAACGGTCTCACTCTCTTTTAAAAAGACGCAACATATTCACTTATGCACATTCTGAAGTACTAAAAAATAAATGTAACACGGCGAAGGAATAATAAATAGGTTGGAAACATCAAAAAATTTAGATGTCCACATTGATGAAAATTTAAACTAGAAAGAAACACATTTTGGGACTCCTAAAGCAACTTAGTCCACCACAACTGTTAAGAACCATTAAAAATACTGGGGAGAGAGAAGTCATTAAGTCGACTATTTTACATATTGTCAATAAATAATACTGTATCGAATGATGTTCTGGGGTAGCTAAGCTGTAAGAAAGAAAGTCTTAAGTACTCAAAAAGGTGCTACAAGAATATGTGGTGCTCACCCACATAGACATCTGTTTAAGGATTTAGGCATTTTGACTACTGTTTCATGGTATATTTATTCCCTTATTACATACTTCGAGAATAATCGAATGCATTTCAAAAGAAACGAACATGTATATGGTCACAATCCCATAAGAAAAACGACATTCGTTACTCCACCTTAATGTCGTCTTTAACACAAAATTTGTTTCACTGCTGCAACCAAAAGTTTTGATCACTTGCCCAGTGATAAACGACCGACAGACAGCAAAACAAAGTTTGAAGAAAGTGAAAAAATTCATCCTTGACAATTCCTTCAATTTCGTGGATTAATTTCTATTATTATAATATGTAAAACATGGCAGAAATCTTAAAAAAATTATAAATTTGCAGCATGTGGACACGAATGTAAAATGATGCGTTCCACAGCCGTATAATGTATCAAGAAAATGATACTTGGAACATGTAAGTAAGTGACTAAGAATAACCTGGTGCATTTGAAAGAAGATACTATCACCTGTAATGAAGTCCTGTCTCAATAAAGTAGTAAGAAATATTTGTTCAGATGTTTCAAAGTGGTGCAAGAACTGAGCAATAGCTTTAAATATCCAAAATGTTAAACAGTTCACTTAACATTGCGACAAAACCTGATATCTTATGATTTTAATGACAATTTCTGTATAGGAAACGAAATGTCCTGATTGATTCATTGCCTAATTATCACCCAGCCGAAACCGGTCAGAATACACACTTGAAATTTGAAGTGGGTATACACTTTATACTGTAGGCAACAGCTGATAAAGAATTTGTCGAAATTCCATCCCTAAGAGGGTGAATTAAGGAATGAAAAGGTTTTTGAAAATATATGTCTATTAAGGCAATTTTGAAGCTTGAACTACGAAAATTGATATTTAATTACTCAGCCAGAAGTAAAAAAAGAATACACGCTTCAGCATTTATGGAATTTCAATCCATATGGGAGTAATAAACTGGGTGAAAAGTTGTTGAAAATAAATTATTATTAAAGAACTACGAAACAATTGTTAAAGTTCATCAGTAAAAATGGTATTTGACAACTCAGACACAAAATAATACGTGTTTAAGTGTTTACGGAAATTTGACCTCGAAGGGGATGCAATTGGGAATGAAAGTTTTTACAGAAATATTCCTTGAAGAAAGCATTTTTGAAGCTAAATTTATGAAATTTTATTATTTGCTTCTTGGTTCGAAATAAAAAAAAAACATTTTTTCAGTGGTTTTGGAAATCCAACCTGTAAGGACGTCCAATTGGGGATGAAAATTTTAATGATGAGTATTTATTTATATTAAAACTTTATTAAAGTTATATATGTCTAAAAACTGATATTTGATTTCTTAATTGAAAATGAAAAAAAAAAAATGTGTATGAGAAAGTTTCTTTGGAAATAACACTACTAAAACTTAAAAAGCAGGGTTAACTAAATTTCCTACTTCATCTACATGAATCACTTTTTGATCATAAGTGTATTGGAATAATGCCTTTGTTCCACGGCCTTCATTATCTTGAAAAGTTTAGGTGTTGCAGTCTGTGATGTAAATCAAAGAAAGCTTCTCAAAAATCACCACAACAAACATTCTTTTTCAGATTTCCGTAGAAAAACTAACAGCCCTTTAACACACTAATTTTTCAGTAGACCCAATACATACTTATCTTCTTTCGCTTGAGCCTTTTGTCCCACAGTTTGTGCAGGGTCGGCACTGTTACAATCGGATTTGACATGGTTAAGTCGAATGGGTTACTGGATGCCCTTCCTGTGCAAACCGTTTCTCTGCGATGTATTCTGTGCGTGATTCATACTGTATTTGTAAAATTAGTGTTTCCTATTGAGCCAATGGTCGTGACACAACGGTAACACCGCTCCCGTCTGATCACCGAAGTTCAGCGCTGTAGGACTTGCTAGCTGTTGGATGGGTGCCCGCTCGGTGTGCCGAGCGTGATGGCAAGCAAGGTACGCTCAGCCCTTGTGAGGCCAATTGAGGAGCTACTTGATTGGAAAGTTGCGGCTCCGGTCATGAAAACTGTGGGTTGAGGATGGCACAGGGGTCGGTCTGTCCCGTTGTGCGTTAAGGCTTGTTTGGACGGAATTCAGTCTTAGATAAGTATATCTACAATGACGACATATCAGTTCATCTGAAAGATTTGAACTACAGTAGGATCGAAGACAGCGAACATACGCAACAAATGTTTTCGGCCTATATTTCAGATATGAATGCTGTATTGATGAATACATATCTACAATACCAAATGTCCAGATTTTGACAGTAAGAAAACGAAATAAGCTTTTCGAATTAATGTCAATGACAGTACAGATTATTGCTCTACTTCATCCTAAACATGATCCTATCAAAAGAATTCTTTTGATAACAAGTCTCAGTATTTTGAAATATTCAAATTCTCTGATTAATTGACTTTCTGGGATAGATATCTTGCTTTTATGTGATTCTAGTCCAGCAATAACGTTAATTCCAATATGATTTGTTGCAGTTTAATGAAACTCTGTTCTCTGAAACATTAATGAATAAGTTAGTCATAAACCTAGTTTGTGTATCATCTACAATACTTTCCAGGTCTCTGAGAATGAGGTTTGTATCATCCATATTAAGAGAAACGTTTTGTAATTGAAAGTGGAACAGGCGAGTAAGTCATATATCTCGAATTGCGCTGATTCCTAACAATTTTCCATTTAACTTTAAAATATACCAGTCTCAGTGAACTTACATTTGCCATGACCATAAATAAGGCACAAGACCAGATACCGTGTATTGCACTCGTGAACCTTAGTATGAGCTGTTTTTCACATTTCCACCTCTCTGTAGCTATCTCTATCATGCTTGGCATCAAAAAGCTCTTCGTTCATGTCTCGAACCATACGACTTTGAACATCGTACAGACAGTAGCCTTATAAGCCAATAAACAGAGTGTATGCGCACGAAGTATCGGTCACAGTTATAAATAAATATCCTTGAACATCCGTGTTTCTCAGCTAGTAATTTAGTAAAAATTCCATAAGCAACATGATGAGCGCGATAATTATCGCGGATTCATAACAGGACTCACTTTCCACTCTTGTAATGAGTTTGTGCGGTGTTTTGATACGCCGGTACTTCCGAATGAAACAGTATATTTGACATACGGAACTCTTGGAATGGAAATCAGATAAAAACCTATAAAGAAACCACATCGTTTCTACGTACACGCTGTTCTGAAACACAAATAGTGTTACAGACATGTTACACCTTTTTCTACAAGTCATGGCCTTATATTTTGATGAAAGAGACCCTGACCTTCAAGTATTCTACACACTTAAAATTTCCGCAAGAAAGTATTCACGAAGGAACGTTGCTGCATATGAGCCTTTGTAGCCGGCAACTAGTTCATGCACCCTCGCTGACAGCTGTTAATCGGCGACGAAGGCTGGAATTAGCAAGCCAATACCACAACTCGGGTGGCGACAGGTGGCCTTTCCAGAATATTTTCATGGCATTCCCTATGTGATATCGTCATTTTTTGGAAGGTACATTGGATCAACACACGTAAACATCTATCGGTTGGGATCATGTCAACCCCTAAGGTAGTTTGTTTTTCATTGACACGATGGCATCCAGCAGCAACGTGTCACACAAATCGCAGTGCACGTGTGTTGTTCGAAGAGCACCAGTATGATGTTACTCTACTCCCCTGGCCACCAAACTTCCCAGATTTAAACCCAATTTGGAATCTATGAGATCACCTCGATGGGGCTGTACGCGCCATGGATGGGAAACCTAGAAAGTTTGCGAGGCGGCCACAGTACTTAGTCGTCATGGCTCCACAGGCGTGTGTGTGTACCTTCCAGAACGCCTCTGACTCTGTTTCAGAACGTCTAGCGCTGCAAAAGGTGATTACTCAGGCTTCTGACAGGTGGTTACATTAATGTGACTCGACAGTATCTAATTCGGAGAAATTTTGCACTAAGATTGTATCCGAACTGCTGTATCTCGAAATCTAATTCGTGGCAAAGAATACTCTTAAGTTCACTGCCTATTTCAATTCCAAAACACTAATAGAGGTATTTTGTAGTATGTACTAAATGTCAGAATCTAAACTCACTGATCTTTTATTCGGCTATCACAATATGTCAAGTAGGAAAGCCATAGTAATCGTAATGCTATACTACCTAGTGGTTGCACGCGTGACACCCCTGACCGTGCACTGCCCCTAACCATGCTGTTTCAGATTCCAGTTCGGCCCTACTGGACTAGGTTCCTTACATCACGTAAATAGTAGGGTGGGTCTTTTAGAATAGGCATTATTACTTTCACATACCGTCATAGGTATATCCTTTATAAATATTAACATCAATGCTGACTAGCTGCTTATCTCTCTTCTTAACTTTTCTGAAGTCTTTCAATGTTACAACAGCACTATTGTGAATAAAATCTTTATTCGTTTTTCAGTCTCAGTACATCTAATTGACCAGTGTACAAAGTTTAAGAATCTTTTGATTAAATATATTTATCCGCTATCCTTATTTTTTAAACAAAATCTTTTAATAGTCAAGTTCGCAAATAAATAGCATTAAATGGTGACTAGTTTCAGGTAATTACACAGCCATCTTCACATTTAGAATAATCACAGAAAAATGCACTAAGGTAGAGAACCGGAAGGGATTGCACGAACCCGAATAACACAAGCAAAAAGTCAGTTGCACACCCTGTATAAAATCCTGCGTAGTTTAAGCTCATAAAATGAGGCTAAGACACAACGTCTATATCACAGAAAATGCTCATGTAAGAGATGGATCTCAATAAAATACTGGCACATACCACTGAGATCAAGTAACAGGCATTCAACACCTCAGAAATCGATAGTGACGTCAATACCAAACACAATACAAAAATGCAATAAATCATTATACACTCCTGGAAATTGAAATAAGAACACCGTGAATTCATTGTCCCAGGAAGGGGAAACTTTATTGACACATTCCTGGGGTCAGATACATCACATGATCACACTGACAGAACCACAGGCACATAGACACAGGCAACAGAGCATGCACAATGTCGGCACTAGTACAGTGTATATCCACCTTTCGCAGCAATGCAGGCTGCTATTCTCCCATGGAGACGATCGTAGAGATGCTGGATGTAGTCCTGTGGAACGGCTTGCCATGCCATTTCCACCTGGCGCCTCAGTTGGACCAGCGTTCGTGCTGGACGTGCAGACCGCGTGAGACGACGCTTCATCCAGTCCCAAACATGCTCAATGGGGGACAGATCCGGAGATCTTGCTTGCCAGGGTAGTTGACTTACACCTTCTAGAGCACGTTGGGTGGCACGGGATACATGCGGACGTGCATTGTCCTGTTGGAACAGCAAGTTCCCATGCCGGTCTAGGAATGGTAGAACGATGGGTTCGATGACGGTTTGGATGTACCGTGCACTATTCAGTGTCCCCTCGACGATCACCAGTGGTGTACAGCCAGTGTAGGAGATCGCTCCCCACACCATGATGCCGGGTGTTGGCCCTGTGTGCCTCGGTCGTATGCAGTCCTGATTGTGGCGCTCACCTGCACGGCGCCAAACACGCATACGACCATCATTGGCACCAAGGCAGAAGCGACTCTCATCGCTGAAGACGACACGTCTCCATTCGTCCCTCCATTCATGCCTGTCGCGACACCACTGGAGGCGGGCTGCTCGATGTTGGGGCGTGAGCGGAAGACGGCCTAACGATGTGCGGGACCGTAGCCCAGCTTCATGGAGACGGTTGCGAATGGTCCTCGCCGATACCCTAGGAGCAACAGTGTCCCTAATTTGCTGGGAAGTGGCGGTGCGGTCCCCTACGGCACTGCGTAGGATCCTACGGTCTTGGCGTGCATCCGTGAGTCGCTGCGGTCCGGTCCCAGGTCGACGGGCACGTGCACCTTCCGCCGACCACTGGCGACAACATCGATGTACTGTGGAGACCTCACGCCCCACGTGTTGAGCAATTCGGCGGTACGTCCACCCGGCCTCCCGCATGCCCACTATACGCCCTCGCTCAAAGTCCGTCAACTGCACATACGGTTCACGTTCACGCTGTCGCGGCATGCTACCAGTGTTAAAGACTGCGATGGAGCTCCGTATGCCACGGCAAACTGGCTGACACTGACGGCGGCGGTGCACAAATGCTGCGCAGCTAGCGCCATTCGACGGCCAACACCGCGGTTCCTGGTGTGTCCGCTGTGCCGTGAGTGTGATCATTGCTTGTACAGCCCTCTCGCAGTGTCCGGAGCAAGTATGGTTGGTCTGACACGCCGGTGTCAATGTGTTCTTTTTTCCATTTCCAGGAGTGTATTATGCTAAGTCTTAACAGTCTGCATTGGTATATAGTACTTAGCACACCACATCTCCTTCACTTGTAACTTGTTTCCCAGACCATACTCTACGTGAAATGTATTCGCCCTTGCGAATATGGACAAACATCAGCTGTATAATGAAATGACAACAATGAAAATTTGTACTGGACCGGGACTCGAAACCGGATTTCCCGCACAAGTTCATCGAGCCATTTTCTCAGTTTTTTATTTTTTTATTTTTTTTTTTTTTATTACAGCGGCGAGCTAACCCTCTGACCGAACATGCTGAGCTACCGTCCTGGTGAACCATTCGGCTATCCGAGCACGAGTCACGGCCAGACCCAAACTTCCATATGTCGTTAATCACGTGTCTACAACCTTTACTTGTGCATCCATTAGGTATATTCGCGTATAGGGGAGACATTTTACTTGATAGACACTTGCCCGGTGTCGGCGGATAAATACAATATTGCGTGCCTATGTTATTCCGAATTACTATGCAAAGTCCCTTTGGACATGCAAGCATGTCCCAAGGAACAGGCGCTACGGTGACTGCAACATTATGAAACATATGAAATGTATCTGCCGTTGCGGATATGGACAACCAGAAATATTTCAGCATAAATACGAATAACACAGGCACTGCAATGTCGTATAAACCATAATGTGTACAGGAATGCTAATGCGTTCAGCATTATATGGCCCATTCACAGCTTTAAGTAGACTCATCGGCTCACACAGACACCCATGGTAGAGGAGACATGCCAACAGATGGTGCACGAGTACACATAGTTACAGTAAACAAGAGCAGTTACAACTAATAGGCTGTTTACTATTTCTATAATAAGATTTCATGCTGTCGTTGTTGCTTCAACCATGTACAAAATTTTGAGAGCAATTAAATTGTACTCATATCTACCTAGCAATGTAAGACAATACGGAAGTGAAGAAAAAGATACGCAAAACTATACGCATAGGAGTTGAATACGTAAAGTACGTTTCGTACGTCGGTAGTTAATACAAATACATGAAATATTGAATTAAGGAAAGGGACATGCTATAAGCAAGTAAACGGAAGGCAACGGAGACGAGGCTATGAAATGAATTCAATGGCAACACTCCACAAGTGAAGATGAAGTTAAAAGAGATATGGTAACGGCCGCAAACGTCCAGCCGACAAGCACCGTACATACAATCGGCAGAATATCTGGAATTAACGAGAAATCTACTAGTAGTGCGGCTCAGTCTTGTCAAGTTTAACGGTGTAAGAAAAGAAATCTTTACTCGATGATGCATCGAATTGTGCATTTGCCTTTGGAACAAAGTGAGATCAAAAAAGAGATCACTACCTTAAATCAGATTGCCATTTTTAATAGCTACAGAGTTACTGGCGTCTCCAATATCTACAATCAACTTAGTAAACTAAAAGTTTAAAACAGTACGAATAACGCTTTACCCTCTAGCAGAAGCCACAATACTAAAACCAAAGTTGTTGCGATGCCAAATCATTCTCAAGTATCAAATAAAACTGAAATTTTTTTCGAAAATCTAATGTTAGGATGGTATTCCAAATGACAAATACATAGAGAACGCGTCTTCGTCACTAAATCGGATCAAAGAAAAGTTCGATGGGTCTGGTGTGTGTGTCTGTGTTAGGATGGGGCTCCACACGACAACTAAATTGGCAACGCTTCTTTGACACTCCGGACCAAATAAATGTTCGGTAGATGTGGCGTATGTATGTGTGTGTGTATGTGTGTGTGTGTGTGTGTGTGTGTGTGATGTGTGTGTAAGGTGAACTGCAGTGATTGCGATCACTTTTATGCTGGCTATAGGGGTCGTTCTTTTGAAACTCGTTGTAAGCGGTGTACGTATTCTCAGTATATGACGGGTATTGCAATGCACTTACATGCTGAGCAGAACGCTGATAGGGCTTTGAAACATAATACGAAGATATTGCAAGTAGCACCCTGAGACAGTAAACTGGGCTTCTTGGAGGAACTAGAGATTTTCTGTAGCAGTAAGAGAGCTCTTGACTTACCTCAACGATCAGCGCGATTTCAGTCAGCGATATTTGTTTAATATATTATTCACGCAGTTTCGTAAATATATTGTTTCTCTTATCACAGTGCTTTGGAATGGGTTCTTATTCTGTTGAATGTCCACAAGGTGTGTGTCGTCTGAAAGTTTGCTGTCGTCACCACTTTTAGTCAGCCCAGCCAAAGAGCATAGACTTTAGGCTGTGATGTGCTTGGCTATGGAGTGTTGGCGTTGCACATTTTGCAGCCTAGTCAACGTTGTCATCTATTTAATTATTTATTTCATACATCGTTCTTTATTGATTTCATCTCTTTGTTTAACATACCGAAGGATAAAATATTTTTCACGAGCTCACTGTCTTGACTTCTATGTTATGTTACTACAGGGTTATTACAAATGATTGAAGCGATTTCACAGCTCTACAATAACTTTATTATTTGAGATATTTTCACAATGCTTTGCACACACATACAAAACTCAAAAAGTTTTTTTAGGCATTCACAAATGTTCGATATGTGCCCCTTTAGTGATTCGGCAGACATCAAGCCGATAATCAAGTTCCTCCCGCACTCGGCGCAGCATGTCCCCATCAATTAGTTCGAAAGCATTGTTGATGCGAGCTCGCAGTTCTGGCACGTATCTTGGTAGAGGAGGTTTAAACACTGAATCTTTCACATCATTATGCGTGAAACTTGCCCGCACGCGTTCAACCGTTTCTTCGCTCACTGCAGGCCGACCCGTTGATTTCCCCTTACAGAGGCATCCAGAAGCTTTAAACTGCGCATACCATCGCCGAATGGAGTTAGCAGTTGGTGGATCTTTGTTGAACTTCGTCCTGAAGTGTCGTTGCACCGTTATGACTGACTGATTTGAGTGCATTTCAAGCACGACATACGCTTTCTCGGCTCCTGTCGCCATTTTGTCTCACTGCGCTCTCGAGCGTTCTGGCGGCAGAAACCTGAAGTGTGGCTTCAGCCGAACAAAACTTTATGAGTTTTTCTACGTATCTGTAGTGTGTCGTGACCATATGTTAATGAATGGAGCTACAGTGAATTTATGAAATCGCCTCAATCATTTGTAATAGCCCTGTATTTATTCTATAGTACTCGTATTTTTGTTTGTTGTATTTTATCACGCATATTATTTGTTCTTATTTGTTGTAATTATGTGTAATTGTGCGCCAACTATCGGCATGTTGACTTTGGATTGTGGGCCTCCGCTTGCATGCATATCCGATTACTCTGCTTACAACTCTGAATGGTCCACAACTTACAAAGTCCGCTAGCGTTCGTGTACAGAATATGATTTGTTTGATAATCTGCTAGTGTAGCACTATTTGGTTTGTATTCTGAATTATTTTGCTTGGTTTTCAATTTTTGTGTGATGTTTTATATTGGCGTCTCTGTTTATTTCATCTGTCTTGAATGCTTGATATCTTAACTCAGCGACAAGTGACATTACTTTATTAAGATCCGTTTCTTACATGAGCCTCCACTGCGATGCAAACGTCGTGGCTTACCTTCTACGAGCAGGCACTACACATATTCTTATAATCGATATGTTTGTGAAATTTTACTTGTATTATTGAGATTTTTGTAATCCCTTCTGTTACTTTAAGCAGTACAGTGAAAAATGTACGACTGTGACAACAGAAAAATTTTCCAAATGAGAATATGCACTATCCCGCTCTCTTAGGATGGCACTAACCGTTCTTTCTCTCTTTGTACCTTTTCTCATAATAAAGGAGGACCGTATACGCGTTTAGCTGCACTTAATTACAAAAGCGGGCACTAAAGTTCCTATGTCCATCTGCTTAAATAGAAAACGAGCCATTGCTATCATAAATTTGGAATATTTCCAAAAAAGTTTTTAAATGTTTACTGCAGTTCCATAGTTTATTGAACAATAGTACCTAACTTTGAAAAACAGTACCTAACTTAGGCTAAACAATCATACTGAAATTTTGTTAACAAACACTGAGAAGACATGAGCGTGGTTACTAGCAAGTTCTTGGCACCCCGAGGACGAAAACACTATCTCATAAAATAAGGGAGACACTGTATTTGGGGTCACAGCGAACGGTTTTACATGCGTTCATTCAAGTTTACCTAAACCACGCGGCCTCAATGTCCGGATGATTCATTAGATAGGACGCTGTCCGTTGCTATCGTCGACCATTTCGAGCTCGTGTTCTGTTTTTCTAATGACATCGTCGTCAATGTTAAACCATTTTTTTTAAACGGTCAGTCATTAATATCAAATCATGACTGAAACAATGTTTACCAGAGGTAATTTGGATTTCAATAGTAACGCTTCAATTTGTACTTTCCGTCTTCCATTGCTGTTTTAACCATCAAAAGTTGAGTCGTTTATTCGCACGCTTTTTTTTCTTTCTTTTTTTCTGCCAGGATCTCTCCCACTGATCATTTGCAGTCATCCCTGTCGACGTTGCTGCTGCAGATACTGGCATCATGTATCTCCTACGTATATCAGTCACATGTTTATATACGCCAGTGTCGCCTTTCGAACCGACTATACGCTTGAAGCTGTAAAACCAGGAAACTGTGAATCCTTTATGACCCTTCAGTACTGCCGTAAAATGGCCGTTTTCCTACCGATATCACTCAGACCCTACTAAAGGAGCGAAGAAATGGGGCGACAACGAACGGCATGAATGAACGCTGCGTTTCTTTTAAATCTTCGACATAAGATGAATAAGTAATTCGACCAAGGATGGCTTATTTATAAGTCCCGTTATTAGTAACAGAGACTCTGGAGAAACGCATCTGATGGAGGTGTATACCATTCTCAGGTATATGCCATTCTGCCTTGTCACTGATGGCCTACTGGCGGCCGCAAATTCCCTCCTGTGCCCGTCTTTCATCTCAAATTAGTCTATGAACGTCCTCTCTTTTAAACACAGTAATAACCATGCCAAACAAAATTGTAGCAAAATGCAAGATCTCCGGCGAGTCTATACTCGATGCTGTCATGACACTTAACACTCAACATGAGCACATGCAATCTAGACCCCATTAATAGACGGAGAGACCCGTTAGTTTATGGTAAGTCTATTGCTGGACGAAAACTGTAAGCAGTCACTACCAATACATCTGAGGGAATATGCGCAATGAGTGATTTAAATTGATGCGGCCACATAAAAAAAGAGGCATAGGCTTGCGAATGACTGATTGAATCTCCAGGAGGTATATTCTATCCACGCATCAGTTAGCTTACAAAACCTCGTTTGACCGATACTTGAGTATTTCTCGTCAGTGTGGGTCCCCAAACCAGATAGGGTTGGTAGAGGAAAATTGAGAATACCAAAGAAAACAGCGCAAAAGCGTCACACTGATGCTCATCCAAACGAGACAAACACTACAGTAGACGCTTATGCATCACTGTGAGGTTTCTTTTGCGTTACCTTATATTCCCAGAAGTGTAACCAACATAAAGCTATGAAAGTGAAATTAGAGGCATAAACCGAGACGACGGAAGCTTACCAGTCAGCGCTCCAGCACAGGAGAGCGTGGCTGTGACATTAGTACATCAAGTACCTTCTGCCATTCACCTTAACGTGACTTCTGTCCGTATTTTTAAGAGATAGTTATTTATTGACGCTTACCATTAAATTGATAGTATTTCTACATTTACATCTACATCTGCATGGATGTTCCGTAAAACACATTTAAGTGCCAGGTAGAGTGTTCATCGAACCACTTTCACAATAATTCTATGTTATTCCAATTACGAACAGCGCGCTGAAAAGACAAACACCTGTATCTTTCCGTGCAAGATTTGACTTCCTGCATGGGTCAGCGTCAGAAAAGTATTTTCGCATTCGGAGAACAAAGTTTGCGATCGAAATTTGGTGAGCAGATTACGCCGCAACGTAAAATGCCTTTGTTTTAGTGATGTCTACCCCAAATCTTGTATAATGTCATTGACACTCTCTCCGCTATTTCACGATAATGCAAAACGTGCTGCTCTTCTTCGAACTCTCTCGATGTACTCTGTTAATCCTATCTGGTAAATATCCCACACCGGACAGCGGTAATTCAAAACAGGACGGACAAGCTTAGTGTAGGCAGTCTCTTTAGTAGATCTGTTGCATTTTCTAGGTGTTCTGCAGATAAATATCAGTCTCTCGGTCGCCTTCCCCACAACAATTTCTGTGTGTTTCCAATTTAAGTTGTTCATTTCCTAGGTATTTAGTTGAATGTATGGCCTTTAGAATTGTCTGATTTATCGTGTAAGCGAAATTTAACGGGTTCCTTTTACAACTTATCTGAAAGACCTCACACTTTTCATTATTTAGGGCCAACTGCTAATTTTTGCACCATGCAGATATTTTTTCTAAAACGTGTTGCCATATGGTTTAATTTTCTCATGACTTTATTAGACGATGAACGACTGCATCATCTGGAAACAACCTGTAACGGCTGCTCAGATTGTCTCCTAAACCGTTTATATAGATAAAGAACTGCAGAGAGAACTACCTTGGGGAACGCCAGAAATCACTTCTGTTTTAATCGATAACTTTCCGTCAATTACTACAAACTGCAGTAGATATTTATTCTCAAATGACTGCTCCTTAGCTTCGGCTTATAATTCATTGACATCTGTTGTACATTAGCAAAGTAAATACAAATCCGTAATACAGTTAATGTGAAACAGCAGATTTATGTATTTCAGTGGGTGTGGGGGTTGGAAGATGGTCTGCAGCCTACCGCGACCTCTTAGAGACCACATTTCTTGTAAGTACACTTTACCTAAGTTGAAAAAAGTGCTTTCAGTGCCTTCGGCACTTTCACACTGTTCATTATTGGTGATTTTTCTTCTTTTTCTGGCCAGTTTCCCACCCCCAACGGCAAACAAATTGTTAATTTCATTATCAGTATTCCGAATAGTGGGTCACATACGAGTATTATATCATAGTAACCTCTAAAGTATTACCTGGTTCTTCATTGATGCACCGCTTATAACTTGCCTGGGCTAGCATGCAAATATAGAATGTCTTACAAATGTCATTTAATTTGTAGCCAATTCTGTATTTAATTTATTTCTTCATCTGCAGCTCTCTTGCAATATTTAGCTGAATTGTTTGAGGAGGTATAAGGCGATTCATCACGTATATGAGACTGTACAGGTGATGCCATAAGCAGCAGTAGACGTTTTCCTGTGAAACCTGTGTAAGTGCGTGCACTAAAGGGTGCTATAAACGTATTGAAGAGCTTCCGATTTCAATGTTGAATTACATTTTGTTCAGTTGGGGCTTTTGGAAAACCATCGTTTTGTATGTGAATGTTAGTTTTGTTTCAAACACGGTGACTGAGGTTGAAAAGTCAAACAAAGGCCAAAATATTATCCTTCAGAAAGTTCTGTGTCGTTGCATTACAATATTTGGAGTTAAATTGTTCAAAAAATGTTCAAATGGCTCTGAGCAGTATAGGATTTAATTTCTGAGGTCGTCAGTCCCCTAGAACTTAGAACTACTTACACCTAAGTAACCTAAGGACTTGACACACATCCATGCCCGAGGCAGGATTCCAATCTGCGACCGTAGCGGTCGCGGGTTCCATACTGGAGCGCCTAGAACCGCTCGGCCACCTCGGCCGGCTACATTGTTTCCAGAATACATTTTAATGGGAAATTAAACAACCACAACACAGCAGCCACATTTTTTATAAATGTCTTACTTTTTCTCTGTTCATCTTTAACCAGAACCTTCCACATTTATATAGCAGGCTGAAACAGTTACTGTCAGACATGAAGCGTCCTGACGGACCACTACCACACAAAAACAACAAAATTATTCAAATCAATAGCATGAAATTTCACCTGCATTGATATCTAGAAAGAGTTTAGAAAACGTACTAGATAACTTTAAAGGAGAGTGAAATGTTCTTCGGCAGATGACGTAGGTGCTGCACTATGGGCAACAAACTCTTCAAGCGATAGAGACACAAGTGTAACAGAACTACTGACAATGGATTTTAAATTAGGCAAGGGTGTTTGACAAACAGAAGGCGGACCGTACTGAAATGAAATTACAGATCGTAAGAAAATACTCAGAAAATTACAATATATGATATTAATCTATACTGATAGTTCTTAAAACTATCTATTTGAGTTTTTAACTATTTACATTTTGCGGAGTGCACTTCTCTTTGATTTGGTTTAGCCTCTAGAAAAAGCTATCAAAAATTATCAGTATAATGTTTACATCGGCAAATAATGTAACACGTCATAGCCTATAAGTTCGAACACACAGAGGCTTGAAAGCTGGGAATCTAGTACAGCTATATTGAATAAAAGCTTCATAAATTAATGCAACTGTGTAGAACAGTACTGTTGACGTTGGGCTGGCTCCCAAAGCCCGAAAGACACACCTGTGCGATGGAAGAAAATGAGGAAACCCCAGTAAGCATCCTGAAACGAAGCGAAATTCGGTTGATGATGTAGAGATTTTCACTTACAGTATATCTGAAAGACCGGGTTGGAGGGAAAAGCAACGAAAATGAATAGAAATGTTGTATTTTATCTGTTTTATGTGCATTGCAATTTGAGAGAGAGTTACGCCAAATGCGTTTAGTTTCCATTGACAAAGCATGATCGGTAGAGTCCTGGAGACGTTCCATTCACAATAACGTTACTTCATTTTGATTCTTGTACACTAACTCCTAAATGACACTCATATATGTATAAAATCACCACTCGTAAAAAACCTGGAATTAATATGTACAATCGTTTTTCTCCTGATTCATTGATACAGGGTGTTTCAAAAATGACCGGTATATTTGAAACGGCAATAAAAACTAAACGAGCAGCGATAGAAATACACCGTTTGTTGCAATATGCTTGGGGCAACAGTACATTTTCAGGCAGACAAACTTTCGAAATTACAGTAGTTACAATTTTCAACAACAGATGGCGTTGCAAGTGATGTGAAAGGTATAGAAGACAACTCAGTCTGTGGGTGCGCCATTCTGTACGTCGTCTTTCTGCTGTAAGCGTGTGCTGTTCACAACGTGCAAGTGTGCTGTAGACAACATGGTTTATTCCTTAGAACAGAGGATTTTTCTGGTGTTGGAATTCCACCGCCTAGAACACAGTGTTGTTGCAACAAGACGAAGTTTTCAACGGAGGTTTAATGTAACCAAAGGACCGAAAAGCGATACAATAAAGGATCTGTTTGAAAAATTTCAACGGACTGGGAACGTGACGGATGAACGTGCTGGAAAGGTAGGGCGACCGCGTATGGCAACCACAGAGGGCAACGCGCAGCTAGTGCTGCAGGTGATACAACAGCGGCCTCGGGTTTCCGTTCGCCGTGTTGCAGCTGCGGTCCAAATGACGCCAACGTCCACGTATCGTCTCATGCTCCAGAGTTTACACCTCTATCCATACAAAATTCAAATGCGGCAACCCCTCAGCACCGCTACCATTGCTGCACGAGAGACATTCGCTAACGATATAGTGCACAGGATTGATGACGGCGATATGCATGTGGGCAGCATTTGGTTTACTGACGAAGCTTATTTTTACCTGGACGGCTTCGTCAATAAACAGAACTGACGCATATGGGGAACCGAAAAGCCCCATGTTGCAGTCCCATCGTCCCTGCATCCTCAAAAGTACTGGTCTGGGCCACCATTTCTTCCAAAGGAATCATTGGCCCATTTTTCAGATCCGAAACGATTACTGCATCACGCTATCTGGACATTCTTCGTGAATTTGTGGCGGTACAAACTGCCTTAGACGACACTGCGAACACCTCGTGGTTTATGCAAGATGGTGCCCGGCCACATCGCACGGCCGACGTCTTTAATTTCCTGAATGAATATTTCGATGATCGTGTGATTGCTTTGGGCTATCCGAAACATACAGGAGGCGGCGTGGATTGGCCTTCCTATTCGCCAGACATGAACCCCTGTGACTTCTTTCTGTGGGGACACTTGAAAGACCAGGTGTACCGCCAGAATCCAGAAACAATTGAACAGCTGAAGCAGTACATCTCATCTGCATGTGAAGCCATTCCGCCAGACACGTTGTCAAAGGTTTCGGGTAATTTCATTCAGAGACTACGCCATATTATTGCTACGCATGGTGGATATGTGGAAAATATCGTTATATAGAGTTTCCCAGACCGCAGCGCCATCTGTTGTTGAAAATTGTAACTACTGTAATTTCGAAAGATTGTCTGCCTGAAAATGTACTGTTGTCCCAAGCATATTGCAACAAACGGTGTATTTCTATCGATGCTCGTTTAGTTTTTATTGCCGTTTCAAATATACCGGTCATTTTTGAAACACCCTGTATGAATATTTATTTTCCGTATCTCACGGTTGGTTTGAAAATACTTTATAAATTGAACGTGTTCATTCATTGCTCCTCACAAAAAGTAAATACTTAAACGTATTTCACTGATATGCTAGGAAAGACTGCTTTGCGCTCAAAGGATTAAAAATAATTTTATCTTTCGAATGGGTTGCACATTCTATGTACGATGTTATAGTTCACAGTTATAACCTTTGAGAGCAACAAAGGCTGAAACGAATTTTCATAACCAAACGTGAGAGCTGCTGTGGAAGGTATATATCCTCATGAGTGGGAAATAAGACACCGTTGCAGAAGAGGATCTTTCTGGATAAGGTACACATTAGAGGTGAAGTTCCTCTTGATTTGTTGTCTTTGGAAAACCATTACGCACTTTTTGTCTTTATTAATTAAAGATACCTTCTCCTGTTCTAGTGAATGAAGCAAGACTTCTACAGATAGCTTGTCTGTATCTTCAAACATATTTTCCTAATAAAATATCTATTCGCAATTATCACCGATGTTAACCTATAAAGACGAGTTCCATAATGTTCCATAATGCTGGCTTGTGTGGTAGTGCTCAATTTGTCGTTAGCTCGACTGACAGTAACTGTCCGCAAGGAGAGCACGAAAGATGGCCTAACGTCCGTGATCAGAATTTCACCGAAGTCTTGAAGTAACTGCAAAATTCTCCACACTGTCTCGTAAAGAGAGAGCATGTGACATTATTGATACTGGTCTGCCCTTTAAGGGAGAGGGCGGAAGAGTTACGTCAGTATTTGTAGCATCTTTGGTACTATTCAAAAGCATGTTCCCCATTCTTCCTTCTCGCTTTTCATAAAAGAACCACAGATAAGACGTCACAGTTATGACTCACACCAAACCATATCGAAAGGGAAATTATGTGTCTATCGTTAGCAAGTATGTTGGCACACTGCACTAAGGATACACCAAAAGCTGAGAGCGATTTTGTGCTTACCGTATTGTGTGTAATGTGTAACCACGGCATGTTATTCATTTTACTAGTATTATTCATCTTCATACGCTGAAGGACCAGAACATTATGACAATTCAAGCTTTCCTGGCGGGTGTGTTGTAAATAGTCTTCACGCGTTTGCCGCCGGATCAACATGCTTGGAATGACATGGGGTTTTATTAGAACCAAAAAATACAAAAGTTCAAAAAATGTCGGACAAATGGCGCTTCATTTGCTCAGAATAGCAATAATTAGCATAACAAAGTAAGACAAAGTAAAAATGATGTTCTTTACAGGAAATGCTCGATATGTCCACCATCATTCCTCAACAGTAGCTGTAGTCGAGGAATAATTTTGTGAACAACACTGTAAATCATGTCCGGAGTTATGGTGAAGCATTGGCGTCGGATGTAGTCTTTCAGTATCCCTAGAGATGTCGGTCTATCACGATACATTTGCGACTTCAGGTAACCCCAAAGCCAATAACCGCACGGACAAAGGTCTGGGGACCTGGGAGGCCAAGCATGACGGAAGTGGCGGCTGAGCACACGATCATCACCAAACGACGCGCGCAAGAGATCTTTCACGCGTCTAGCAATATGGGGTGGTTCTAATAAAGCCCCATGTCATTCCAAACATGTGTGTCAATTTTTCCCTCTCCATCTACATTACTCCGTGGTTTATTAAGGTCTCAAATTTATACTGATTTTTGGATCACCCGCTACATTAAGTTGAATAGATTTTAAGTATCATTGACGTAAAATATCTTATGAATATGAAAAAGATATGTGTATGATGATGAATATATTTGGAATTATCTGTGGAACTGTCAACGGGACTTTAAAGGAAAAAGCAGAGCACCAAGCACAACTAGCAGGCACGTTACAAATTCTGTTATATGGATTGTGAATCTTGGGTGTTGAATAAAGGCAAGAGCAAATACGTGGAACAGAAATGAGATTTCTTAGGCGGGCTGAGGGATGTAAAAGAATACATAAGTCGAGAAATGAAGAAATCCGAAAGAATTAGGAAATTTTGGTAAAGGAAGGAATACTGGATGAAAATAAAATGCTCACCAAATTTAAAACAGTTTACGAGGAATGGGAAGAAACGTATCTGGATCAGAAGACAGCGATCTACCTACTACAGCGTAATACACCAGATGCAAAATACATTGGACAAAGAAGGAGAATACTTGACAGCGGATACGAAGAGTGTGTAAGAGCTAGAATGTACTGAATAAATCACTCAACTGTGGTCCCACACATGCACCAGTACCAACACCTACATATTTTGCCTTCAGAGGCAAGGACATGGAGATCTTAAGAATGAACAACAGAAAACACCTTCTCATCCAGCAAGAATATCTACACTTCATTAAAGCATAACAACAATGAAACAGGTAATCAGTGATGAGACCAACTTGGCAAACCACACGCTTTCAAATAATATTGACAGGCAACTCCATGGAGTTTTCTGTGCACCACGACCAGATAATGGATACAATTGGAAGGAGACACAGCATTGGTCATATTTTTTTGTTTCATTATCCGCAAAATTGATTTTCGGTCACTCAGTGACCATCCTCAGTGCTGTAATATACAATTAAAATTGGTAGGCACTGGTATCAAGCATACAACGACCACATGAGCAAATAAACAGATCACATAATATGATACTGGGTATGTCACCCACTGAAGCCTTCCATTCTCTACATCACTATGTAACTATGGCCCAATCACATCTCCTCCCAACTACTTTTGCCATAATTAGTGTTTCCCACTTCCTTTCCCGAAGTCTGCCATTCATTCATCTCTCAGGTACTGGAGCTAAGTATTCACCGAACTGGCAGTACGCACAACAAACATGAGAAACATAGTGCTGAGTGTAAAAAAAGTGAATACATTGTGATATTTCTATGAAGACAACTTCTGTGGAGTTTAACAAAAGTAAGGTGCAAAGTACGTATATACGTATATGTAAGTTCCTGAAAGTCGAAAAATCGCTAAGCTAGAAAGTGCTACAATGTTTATTCGACAAACCTGCTGACCGCAGAACATGTAAAAAAATGTTATTATCACCGTTGGTGTACTAAAAGCTAAAGACGAACAAATAAGAGGGAAAATGTAGATACTGACAACATGCGCACTCATGATGCTTTGTAAAAAGAGGTGAAACGCGTCTAGTATTAAACTGCAGTTGTGAAAAACTCCGAAATTCCAAAAGTCCCTTGCTAATTCACAACAAAAACTGAAGAGACATCCGATACTATATACTTACAAAAGAGAGTATCACTGCTTGCTCTATCAATTTAGAGGAGTAATTTAAGATGGTGAGGAGCAAAACCGTACAACGTCAACACACACATGACTAAGTTAGTAGTAGTAGTAGTAGTAGTAGACGTAGTAGAAATAGTAGCTTTATTCACCCATAGATCTCTTTTTCAAGGGTATAAGACATGTCAAAGTATTTACAAATTCAGATCAATTTAAATATAGCTAATTCGTATACACATATATTTACAGATTTCTAGTTAGTGACAATAATTAGATTTACTCCTGGTATACAATGCTTTTCTTACAAATTACTTATTAAATAATGTAATACCACATTGTCCACTCATATCTCACTATCAGTCACTGCACACACTATAGACACATTGTTTCATAACACTTCACTCACTACACCCACACACATACACACAAATGCTAGTGATCTCTGGTCCATTTTCTGTACAGCAACTTCCCATTTGATATCCTGAAAAACTGAGTCAGCAGCCCTCGACAATGAGATGTTGAGCTCAGAAAGAGGAAAAGGTCTTAGTATTGTGCTATGCATAGCTTGGGGGTAAGTATTTCTAGAAAGGAAAAAAACATAGAGTGAAGGTGTTATGTGGAATGTTGGATATTTTATAGTTATTATTATTATTATTATTATTTCTCTGTATGACATTTCTTATCAAACCTCTACTTTGTTCCAATTAAGTAATCCTTCAATGTATAAAATATATTGCATAACAGGTACTTTTTACCTACCTTATTAAATAAGTATATTTTTGAAATTTCTTTAATCTCTTTTGGTAATTTATTGTACAGTTTTATTCTTTGGTAGAAAATGCTGTTTTGAGTTTTACGTTAATTTTTTCTTGGTAAATGTAAGTTGAGTCTACCTCTTGTTGCGTGGCCATGGACAGAGCTGTTTGTGCAGTAATTACCAGTTTTACTTTTGATGTGTACAACTGACTGGTAAATGTATTCAAATGGAGCAAATAAAATCCCCAGTGTTCTGAACAGATCTTTACAATGAGCCCAACTAGTATTTTTGGTTATTATTCTTATGGCTCTTTACTGGAGTTTGAAAATTGTGTTCATATTTTGTGCATTGGTTCCCCAAAAAAGAATGCCATAGCTAAGAACTGAGTGCTGTTCTGGTTAAGCCATTGTACTCGCGTTTGGTAGGAGTGAGTTTAATATCCCTGGCCAGCTATTCAAATTTTGGTTTTAATAGATATTACTAAACTGATTAACGTGAAATCTGGGATTATACATTAGAAAAGGACATGGCCGATTTCCTTCCTTATCCTTGTCTCATTAGAGATTATGCGGTATTCTACTGCTCGACTGAACGACAGGACTTCAAAATTTGTATCTTAAGGGGGAATATAAATTTTAATAGGAAAGCTTCAGGTTATAAAATTTTCTGTGTAAGATGTAAAAACGAAATTTGAATGTTATTCAAATACTGTGTATTGGGGACTCAGTTTCTTTATACCGATAAGCACAGAATTGCAATCGAATAATTTTGATTGATGATCCTCCTGTTTCTTCTTCCAACATCAACGTATCAAAATTTTCTGCACGGTACTGAAACTCGTTTAGATGATTTAATGCTGCATAAAATTGATCTTTTTCCTGTTTGTACGATTGTGCAGTTTCCATTGTAGATAATTATCAAGTGTTTTGCAAAAGATTTATCGGCAGCTTATTAAGCCGTACACGTCCCTCTGCTACTGTGCACAAATTGCGCCCACCGTTATTATGTCTATGAATGCAAGTTTCGTAATTATTATAAAACAGGCAACGCTAGTACCGTTAGAACGGTCGCGCGACACGGTTTTCAATATTCCACGTCCTGTAACACTATATAACACTTTATTCATACACAATATGTAAACAGAAATGAAAGTTATATTATTTATAGTCAGCGTTGTTGCGGAAATCTAAGTAAGTGTGGAATACTTCAAAATACAGTGCGGACAGCTTCAACGTGTCCGCAATACTAAGCAAAAGGAAAGGAGATAGATTTTTCAGAATTATATATCTTAAAGAGTACATGATATCCACTCTTCGTCATTCTATTAATACTGCGATCGTGCCTCCCGGCGAATGAAATTGATCACGCGAGAAACTCGTCAAGTTTCGCCTCATCGAAATATCGTTAACAGAAGGCTTGATGAAAGGAAATACATAACGAATCCTCCTCGGGCACACTCAGAGCACTTAACCAATAGAGTGGCGTCACACACAGACCGTAACTTTTTCCGACGTTAAGAAATTGTAGTATAATTACGACTAGATTCAACAGTCAAACGCGCATTATGGAATACAAAATATACTTGGCACAAACGTTAATACGCAGTGATAAGAATCCTCGTCGAACGAAACCATTAAAATAAGTAGTTTAGTGTTGGCCTCTTAGCATTACGTTCAAATTTAGAAGAAAATAACATGATTAGGAGGTACAGGAACTAAAATATATCCCTACTAAAAGTTTTTCAAATATACTGTATTAGAAAATAACAGTGTTAGTATTACATGGATTTAGATTAGGTATGTTCCGCAGTTAAAAGGAGTAGGTGGATACAGTCGAAAAAAAAATTGTACTTTGCTAAACAGGACTAAGGGAGACTTTTTCAGCACAATATTGCACATAGAGAACACCACTAGCTCTCACGGTTTACAGTGATTACTCTAGGAAAAAGAATTCACAGCATAAAACTGTTACAATGTTGATGTTCTTTTGTATAGCAGACGAATACTACGCGAAGCAAAGAAATTGTCACAAAATAGAACTCAGAATTTGAAGTGTCAAACTGTGTCTCACTTAACCAAAATGAAATGAGGAAACGTAAGAAAAACTAGAAACAGTTCATGAAACAATACGCTCTGATCCCCACTGGTCCTCGATACGCTTTAAACGAGATGGGCAAAAGTGTGCGTGAAAACGGAAACATAACGCGTGCTGTTCAAATTTTGCGTCATGTTTGTTTATTGTAATCCAACGGTACGAATTGCGGAGCTTCTATCACGTATTTAACGAGACAAAATACGTACGCTTTTTTCCGAGATATGATTACAGATTACTGAAACGCAGAATGGGCAATTCAGAGACACGAACAAAAGACCAGAAGCTTATCAGTATAGCTAACATTATTTTACCTTTATCCATGAGGACGGAAACGTAGTCTGTTATTATGTGAGTTAGTAAACATACAACTGCGACTTGGTAACACTGATGGCGATCCGAAAGAGAACTTCTGTCTCACAACTTCTCCGTAACTATCAGATCCATGAGATCTAGCTGTTTCTGCACTAAACAAGGGCCGCCAGACTCAAGCTGCAATTCTCTTGTTTTGTTTACTTCCGCTAGATCGCAATGCAGCTGAGTTGTTCCCAGGTAATGATATAAATAAAAAATAATATTATGTGGATCAAAACTATATCCGTCAACCGATGTGATCTTCGTCTGTAGATTCAGAGAACAGAAGATTTGTAGACGGTGAGAGACGTAACATGCAATGTGTACCTTAAGCTCTAAGAAGAGCTTGAACTTCTATCGTAGTAATCGAAATTTGAATTAACGGTATTATTTATGTTCACTCGAATATGAGCTATGGAAATCGCCGAAGGAAATCTGGCCTCCGTCCTTGGTTCCTGGTGAACCATAGTCAAAGCGTTCTCTTCCTGTTTCCCCTATCCTGCTGCTGGTCATCTTAGTTAGATCTCGTCTAACAGTCAGTACACTATCGCTGTATAAGTTCTCATTGGAATAACTTGTTTGTACGTTACTTCATCTTTTCCAGACAGTAGTTCAAAACCTATTGCTGTCTTTCAATTTACAATTGCGGAACAACGATCCTGTGTATGTTTTCAATTTAGCAAATTCTTAATTGAAAATGCGATGAAAGTCTCTACTTGTAATGTTTGTAACTTATTTCTCGTTATATTTGATGAAGAAGACAATAATATGAAAATTTACTCGGCGTATCAAAATTATTATTATTTTTATTTTGTTTAATAACTTCCGCCAGAGCGACCTATTCAATTCAATGAGAAATGACATACCATGTGGACCGTTTTCAGTAACTTGTTACAACCGTGGTAAGCAGGATGTCCATATGTTCTGTTCATACAAGTCGCATGGCTGTACACCTATAGTTCTTGTGTGTAGTGATGAGATTGTAGTGAAGGATTTGGTATGGTACCCATGATTCTTGAGAAATTTCGCCAACGTTACTATGCTTTAATTTGTTTTCACTAAGGCTGAGAAACGCATCACAGCTCTGTGTTTACCAGTCAAGCTGCGTGGTATACATCTTTGCTCGTATTGTTGTTCCGAAAATTGTAAGCTGTGTAAATTGCCAATGACGAGATAAAAGTCTGCGGGAAAGTTGATTATTCTCACCTCCAGTAACCATTAGACAATATCTCATAAATTTTAATTTAAGTAGCACAAGTTACAGTTTTACATCGTCCTTCCGTAGATTATCCAGTGATTTATCCAGCTAACTAAAGTGGGCTTCACTGGAAACAAGAGGCCACTCTTTTGGGTTTTAAAAAAAGCAACATTAAACGTATGGTGAAGCTGGAAATAGTATTACCATTTTCTTCATAACGGGTACTACAACAATAGTCGACACCGTCTTTATTTAAAATATTATCATCTGAAAGAAGCTATGACAAACGAGATAACAAACTTTCAGCAGATCGTGAGGGTTTTTTCTTTCTGGGGAATGTTCTTGTATTATTAATTGCTTCAGTAACAAACGATCACAGTGACACTGAGAGAGCAACAAGTGATGGATGAGGAAAAGAGCGTTGTGGCATCACGTGACTCTCGGGAATGAGAAACTTCGAGAAAGTAATACTATAATTGAATTAATACTAAAGCTTTCTCCTTGATCGTCAGTCTTCTGACTGGTTTGAGCTAGAACGCACAATACAGAATAATCGATACAATATCTGACCAACTACGCCAGGGGTAGTCAACCTGTTTTAACTACCGCCCACTTTTGTATCTCTGTTAGTTGTAAAATTTTCTGACCAACCACCTGTTAAATGGTAATTGTGATTTATGAAGTAGCGCAGTAGCTATATATAATTTATAACGAAAAGTTGCACCTAGTTAACGTATGTAATAACAATTACTTACCAAATACTTTATGTCAAAATTTTATGAAAACTTGCAAAGGATTTTTAATCCCCTAGCGCCTACAGACCCAGATGAAAGCTCAAACGCCCAGTAGTAGGCAGTAGGGACCTGCTTGACTACCACCTAACTACTTCAGTAGAAGAAAAGCTATGTATCAGAAATTTCTTTATCTATGTTAAACGTATTGTGATTATACGTATGTATAGAAGCCTGTGACAGCCATTTATCGGTATTGAACCTCCCTGTTATTAATAAGGGCATGTTCCGAGACGTAATTTCACCTTCACAGAATACTGACTCATACTCATACAACCTTTAAAAATACGAGAGAGCGTCATATTATTACAAGTTCGTGAATTGAAAATTCAGTTATTCTGTAGCCTCGGATACCACAACGTTCCAGACTCTTGACAGCTAGGACCGCGAACTAATTATCACCTGAAATGAAGACAACTATTCAGAAAGCATTGTGACAAATAAATGGAACGCTGAATATCAAAGCTTATTTTGTGCGTTAATGCTACAAAACATTTGTTCTTCCTACCAACATAACAACAAAATAGTTAGTCTTCTTCTGTAATTCAACGAGTTTTTTATCGATGTACCAACCAAAGGCATTCGGGGGACTTACGAAGGAGTAACACGCAAATACGTGTTGTAGTAAACCATTTCGTACAAAGTAAGAGATAAAGATAAACGTAGAGTAAGCCGTGTCACTGTTTGCGCAGCAATTCAGGCGAACTATCGCTCTACCTACAAACGTCTCGACGTCCTTTTCGTGACGCGTTTCGCTGCAAACGGTAACAAGTCTCAGTCGTTATCTACTCCTTTTAATATCTCCCACACATCTTTACTACATTGTTCTTTAGTATACTAGCAGATGCAAATGTTAAGAGCGTCAGATATTGAGCAGATATACCCACCCTTTTCTGAAATACCACAATCCGTAAGTATGTAGGCAACAGTTCATAACGCGTATTCAGTTTAAGAAGCGGGACACATTGTTTATCCTGAATTTGTGCCATTGACTGACGTACCGGAAAGGCTGATTCATTATCAAGACAAATAAACATTCGCAATTGTATGTAATAATTAGTGCTTCTTGCACTCCCTCATCAGGGAGATATTGAAATACATGCTTTACGAACACACTTGCAGAGTGATAGTTTAAAAAGTCATTAATCAGATCAAACAATCTCCCAGCTTACTGTGTACCATAAAGACTGGGAGAAACGTTTTCGATTGCGTTAGCTGATCATTACTTTTTTTTGAGTTTCCATTACGCTAGGCATACTTCACAAATGAACCCAACCTCTACGGACAAAATTTTGGAATTTCTTCAGAAATATTTTCAGAGTTTTTTGACAACGGGAACACGTGGTCGCCGGTGCCTCGGTACAGCGTAACTGCAGTTCTTTCAATTTCCTACCCCTATTGATATTTTTATCTCCCTCGCACTGAAAGTATCTGCACAACGGTGCATATTTCGACGGCATGCCCTGGCTGTCTTCTTTGGAAACAAGGTTGTTACACTGAGACACTGTACTTTTTGTTGACAACAGTAACGCCTGCCTTAACTTTCGCCCTCCAGCTGTCATTCAGTACTTTCCCGTTGTATCTCAACAATGTTTTGCGGCAGTGTTAGTTAACACTGATGCAGATCAATATGGATGAAGAATTTTCTGAGATGGACCTGGATTCAGTGGAAGAGCCCTACAACGGCACTATCCTGTCTTTCTCCCGCAGTGATGTCATAGTGTTGAGTACTTTGTGTGGGAGATTTTGGCGACTATGTGCTAGACGCTTTTTCGCTAGGAACTTCTTGAGTGCGAGGCCACAAAAGGCCAATGACACTTGCGGCATTCGACACTCATAATAATGTCTTCGAAGCAGCGACAACATTGGCTGCTAATGGCCTCAAGGGGACGAGACTGCAGGAATCTAATAGTGAGCACAATATGAGGCTACGCAGAGTAGCTGAACTTCTTCGACGATGAGTAACTGACAACAGTGCTACAGTGGTGATTGTGTTGGTACAGAGCAGAGTAACAGAAATAATGAACAAAGGAAATATAGCATTATACCTACAACAACAGTTGCCGAAGTTGACATTGTGTCAGAAAAGAACACAAGGAATTTCGCAGAGTGAGAAAGAAGTGGAAAAAAAAGTATTAGAGTTCCTGCAAAATGAGTCAGTGGAATGTATGGTGTCGTATACACTGCACAGTGCGGACAAATTACGTGTGGTGTAAAATTATGAAGATATGTGCTTAACAAGTAGTTCACTAACCTTGTCGGACAGGGAGCTACCTACCCTGACTCCAGTCAAATGTGCCGGCCGAAGTGGCCGTGCGGTTAAAGGCGCTGCATTCTGGAACCGCAAGACCGCTACGGTCGCAGGTTCGAATCCTGCCTCGGGCATGGATGTTTGTGATGTCCTTAGGTTAGTTTGGTTTAACTAGTTCTAAGTTCTAGGGGACTAATGACCGCAGCAGTTGAGTCCCATAGTGCTCAGAGCCATTTGAACCATTTGAACGAGTCAAATGTAGCAAAGGACGTCAGTTGCCCAAGAAGCTGGTAATAAACATAATTACTGTCAGTGAAGATCTCCACAGCCTAGTAAAAAAAAAAAAAAATTAACTGACATCGACTAAGGCCGCAGCTATATGATCGTGTAGTGCGTAAGAGAAACTACTGATATTCAAGGGGGGACAGGCACATGTGTTGCAAAACTGGTGTTTGCTCGTTTAAAGTATGATCACCGATATAACTTACAGGATGTGCATGATAGTGACCTACTACGTTATGCATACGAAACTGTGCGCGACCTAGAAGATTACAGTGGTCTGAAGGGAAGCAGTGGATTGTTGCATAGCGTAAACAGTCCTACAGAATTCGAAAACGTAAAATACCAAAATTTCAAACAAAGTGTCAACTTGACGATCCGCAGTGAACTGTGGATTCGGCCTGTAAATGTGTACATGAAATTAACAAACTTATCCCATCACTGAGTAAGAAATTTGTTTTCAACGCCGACTTGTTGGGAGTAGAAGAAGAAATGCATATGAAAGGACTCTTGGAAATTAGAGGTACCAAGAGAGCTGTATCAAGATCAACTAACATCAGTACTTTAACGCATTCGTGTACAATTATGCCAATTGTTAATATGGATGGTGAACTGGCTGGAAAGTTCTTTATTGTGCTACGAGAAGGTGGAAGTGTTATGCCCTCTACGATTCTTTCTCGTGTGCATGAACTTACAAGGGCAGTAGGGGATATTTACGTCACAGCAAGCAATAGTCGGAAAATGGGCGTATGAGAACTACAACTATCGTACGAGCACTGCTCTTGGCCAGTAGTTGGTCAAAATAATTTCTTTTGCTTTATTCCTGGTCTCCTTACGAAAATAGTAATCCTTTAGAGCAAACTATTCCTCCTGAAAAGTGTGTGACATTTTAATTCATACCACCTGGAACACATGTACAAATTCAGCCTCTAGATGTTTGTTTTCCTCCTTGCGTGTGTAACTTATTATCGCACTATCTGCTGCTACGCTTTAAAGAATAACAAGATTCACCATTAGCTCCACAACAGACTATTTCGCATTCGGTTAGCCGGTCTCTGTGGCCGTGCGGTTCTAGGCGCTTCAGTCCGGAACCGCGCGACTGCTACGGTCACAGGTTCAAATCCTGCCTCGGGCATGGAAGTGTGTGATGTCCTTTGGTCAATTAGGTTTAAGTAGTTAGGTCTATGGGACTGATGACCTCAGATGTTATGTCCCATAGTGCTCAGAGCCATTTGAACCAATTGTTCGCATTCGGTTAATACCAGCTTATTCAATAAGTTCTCATCACCCCATGAAACCAATACGATTCTGCAAGCATTCTTTAAGAGTTGATAACGTCCTGCATGATTTGTATCTCCCAAGGAGTTCGCCTTCGATCTTGATGGTGCTAAGCTTTGTTATCAGTGTGGCGCGCCATTTTTCATTCTTTGGTCATCATGAAAATCAGTGGTTTGATTTTAATATTTTTTACGTGTCGACGATGTCCATTTTGTGAAGTGTAATACATTCATTCCATAGAACATTGATCTCTGCACCTCCATGACAAATTCTGTCGCCCTCCTGGTGCATATGATGATTCAGCAGCAGCTAACATTTCTCCTGCCATAAATGTTAACACATTTTCAAATAAGCGTTACTCAAGATTGAACTTATGACCTCGTACTCGACGGGTTCCTTTGTCAGCTAGTTGGGATAACAAACGTACTAGTTCGTACTTGCAGTTTGACGAGCCACTGGAGGCTACTCGTCCATCAAAATAGAAAATATGTCTCAACAACCTTCAAAATTTTGGCGTTTGTTCTCGATTTCATCCTGTATAATGTAGATTTTTACAGTAGAAAAATCTTTGCCTCTATGCTGCAGCAATAGTTGTTTCAAGGCAAACGACTGAACATGCTGTACATATTACGTCCACACCTGCAAGGTGGAGCTGTGAAGTAGAGGCTACTGTAATCGGGTCACAGGTTATTAGGTACCACTGTCCTAAGTTATAAAAGACAGACTGTTCCATGCACTGCGTGGTGGGAAGGAAGAGAGCAAGAGGAAGGCGTGTACTCACCGTGACGCTTCAGGGCGTCGGCCGCAGCGGCGTGTGGTCGTAACGCTCGGCTGGCGTGGGTCGCGTTGCTGCTCGGTCTGGGGTCAAGTGTCTCCTGGCAAACACTGTCTTAGAACTCACCGACCTCAAGGACGCGTCGAATTCTCCAGGAATAATGACTCTGTTCTTTGTGATTGTATTTACGTGCCCTCCGATAGGGATGCTCGGTGTGCGAACTCGACCACTAATTACGAAACAGGTTAGCAAAGACGACAGTGGACTGTTCCATGATATCATCTATTGGAATCCGAGGTACAACAAACACTTAACCATAGCACTCACAGTATTACGCAGACTAAACACTCGTAATAAATTTTATCCGTATGACCACTGAACATGAGTATCAGTCAGTTTTATTAAGAAGTAAGCTAAGCTGAGTATGTTGCACACACACAGAAAAAGTGACCGAAGAGCTATAACTAAAACATATAGTTTTTTTACATTATTAGTTGTCCATTTTGGTTAAAAGTACGTAATATCTTACGTAATGCTTATATAGGTGCTATATTTATGTCGTGGCCTAGCAGCTAGTGAACAAAAGTACATGTATGAATTGTTTATAACAGCCGAGGATAGTTGTAACTTTATAGTAAACATACTGAAGTCTAGAAAGATGTGAGCTGCAAATTCTGCCAAAGTCACACCATGCTGGTGGTTGTAAAATGCTTTATATTCAGTTAGAAGTCTTTATTTCTTCACATATTATATATTTTCATTAGATCTAAAACAGTAAGTATGAACTTGTATCTTTCCGTCGCCTTAACGAGCCATGACCGGAGATGTCTGTCTTTACGTCACACGATGGCATCCATAGCAGTAATTAGGAAGTACTGAGTGTAGGAAGGTCTAGGATAATATGTAGTTTACTACGAGAAGAGGCAAGCGTGCTGTCGCCATAGCGAGATCTGTGTACATGGCCTATAATCGAAGCGACGCAAAGATTACTCGTAAGAGCACGCGACGGAACCTGCAAGCAGTCACACGCGACTATTAGGGGGAGAGCCGGACTCGACGCTCCCTCCTGGCGACAGAGGCTGCGTTCGGCCCATCCCGGGCGTGGACTGTACCAGAGGACAAACGTCGGGACGCACTCGACCTGGCCGCACAGTGCGTTCGGGGCGCGGCTGCGCGGCTGGTGGCGGTTGCAGCTGAACTGGTGGAGGCGGCGGCGGCGGCGGCGGCGGCGGCGGAGGCGGCGCTGGACCACCGGTGGCCGGGAGGGGCGCGCCTGCGCACTGCCGCCTGCCAGCGCTGGACCGCCAGTCGCGGCTCCCTGCGCGGCGTCCCGTGTGCGGGCAACGGGGCTCAGCGCCCCCATTCGGTTACTTCTTTACTTGGTTATCTTGCTACTGGCGGCCAACCAGCAGCTGGGTTTTTTACATTTAAAGTCAGCCTCTACAGGCGATCCTGCCTACACCACGGCGGCGGTTACTTGGTATCAATACATTTTCTCCATTTTTATTTATTTATTAATTTATTTCGCACGTGCATGTTCACAAACCACACGCCACAGAACCGTAGCAGGAAGATAGAGGTGCCTAAACATAGTGGCAACTGTCCATCTGCTGTACTGTGGCGTAAGAAGATTTCCTATATGTAAGAGAACGATAGTCATTCAATGCAATATATATATATATATATATATATATATATTGAAGTCCCTTACTCCGTAACAGAGCGTAGGGGACGATGTGTACTAGGCAAGGTCCTAGTGGAAGTAGTTTGCCATTGCCTTCCTCCGACAGTAATGGGGATGAATGATGATGATAAAGACGACACAACACCGAATCATCTCGAGGCAGGTAAAATTCCCAGACCCTTCCGGGAATCAAATCCGGGACCGCGTGCTCGGGAAGCAAGAGCGCTACCGCGAGACCACGAGCTGCGTATTAACTGCTCTACTACAAGTATTCGAGATCATAACTCTGTGGGTGTGAATTTCTAACGGACCAAAATGCTTAGGTCATCGGTTCCTAGACTTACACACTACTTAAACTAACTTAACTAATTAATGCTAAGAACAACTGACACACCAATGCCCGACGGAGAACTCGATGGTCCGGTGGGAGGGGCAGCTCAGTGACATGGCGCTTCTAACAGCGCGGCCACTCCATGAGGCTCGAGATCATAACTAAAACTTTAAGACTTTCCCTCGAATTGTTGTGCATCGACTTGGAGTTTGGTTGGCCATTCAGTTTTACAACGAGAAAATGAAAGATACCAAGATATTTAGCAGAAATCGCCTCCGTTCAAAGTGATGTGTGGGAATTGTGAAGGGCCAAACTTCTGAGGTCATCGGTCCCCAGACTTACACATTACTTGAACTAACTTATGCTAAGAACAACATACACACCCATGCTTGAGGGAGCACTCGAACCTCCGGCGGGAGGGGCCGCGCAATCCGTGACATGGCGTCCCAAACGGCTCGGTTACTCCGCATGGCTCGCCTCCATTATTTCAGTTGTCTTTTAAATTAGTGTAAGCCCCACATCTTATAACACGCTTAGTCATAATTACCTAAATTTAAGAGTTCGTCTTTTCGCGACTCCTGAAACCGATTTTACATTTCCGATACTCTGGCGAATGGTGTACAACTACATCGATACTGAACTGAAAACAAATAAATAAATAAATAAAAATAAAAATTAAGGAAACACAAGTAAAGTATCATAAAAAAATGAACAACTCGGTAGCAATGAATGAGAGTTCGGGAGCATGTTGTCAGAAGTCCGCCAGTCGCTCACGGAAAACTGGACGACATACTGCGTAAGGCACTGTAGCGCCGAATGGTTTTAGTTCCGCAACACGAGTCCGCTGAAGGAAAGAGGAAGACAGGGTGTGTCAATCAACGAGCACCTACGGTGCACTGTGCTGCTGTTCTTCATAGCTACATGGCCCAGAGACAAATTTGGAAGACGTCACGTTGGGAAGAATTTTCGGGATACCTGGAAGAACGGTGAATAGCGTCGAATGTAGCCCAGGAGATTGTTATACTCAAACCATTGTTGCACGTGCGTCAGGAGCGATCCGAAAGAAACGTACTACTGCCCAAGGAGAGGAGGTGATGGACCACGATCAATTACAGCACCAGATAACTGCTACAACCAAGAAGGGACCCACGCCAAACAGCGGCGCACCGTGCGCCCGCGTTAAATTTCGCATAATTCCCGCGGATTTTAAATCATTCTGGCCGCAAGTGCGCATGGAGCGTTACTGTCGTGGGTAGAGGGCAGAACGGAGGAGAATGGAGTTGAGGGCTGCGTCGACCTGGAGAAATGGAAAGTGTGACACGGGTGGCGAAGAGCGCAAGTGAGGCGGCGTGTTGTGGTCAAGCGTCTGCCGTGGCCTGTTGGCAAGACATGTGCCTTTGCTCAGTGCGGGTTTGGCGGGGCCGAGTGGTGGTCACAGCAATGAACATGGGATGCACAGTACTCTGTGTGTCCTCTGCTACGGAAGTTGCAAGCAGTTTGTGTCCATTGTGGTGCCGGGTTAGAGTCCGATCTGACCTTTTCAAGTACTGGACGCGGTGGGGTCTGCTGGATGATATCCGTGTGTTTCTGACTACGAATAATCTTCCTTACATCCTTTTCTCGGCGCTCTCTAGATAAGGGTTTGTCAATGGGTACTGGATTTTGCGAGTAAACACGGTGAGCATCCTATTAGTGTGCACGTCACTTGTTGTCGCGTTGTGGCTGTTTTAACTTCGTATCCTTATTTCCCGTTGTTATATATACATAAATGTGTTACTTATGAGGGTTTTGTGTGGTACTATTTGAGTTGAGTTCTGTCAATGTGTGTGGGCTTGTGGCTGTCACTATTCCAAACTGATTTTATAATCTAAGTTTACATATCGCGGATGTAATTCTTCTGATTTACGAACTGTACTTTATAGTCAGTCAAAATTGTTTAATCTATCTACCTTATTTCTGAGGCATATCTATCCTGTTGGCCATTATCATGAGCTCAAGCTGTTTACTAAACTGTTTGCAACTACTAAAGAAAAAGGAAAAGAACTAAAGGAAAATTTTATGCCTTAATAATCAAGTCAAAGTTTTTCGTAAAACGTTGATACTTTTCTGCATTTGTAGTATGTTTAATTTTTACTAAATAATTAACGGGTCGACTCTGTGTCACAGGATAGGTGATTGTATCTCTTGTTACCTGTGGTCTAGTTAAACATGCCTGTGTACCATGACTGAAATTTTTAATGAAGGTTTCTAATACTGTGGTAGCGGCTGCTGCCGTCCTGTGTTAGTAGCGAAGGAAGAATTATTGCTAGTGGCGTTGCCTCTGCCACTGCCTCTATCATCATGAATTTGAACCACATTTATCAGTCATTTTGGCTATTTCGAAGGCAATGGTGTTTTGATAATTACTGGCAATCGCCGATGGTCGATATTTGTGACATATTAATATGATCATATGTTTTTCTGTATGTAATTTCAATATATTTTTACTTCATTTAGTGTTCTTATTTGAAGGGAAGTGATTTTATACTGTGGCAGTTTTGAGGTGTTTGCTATCAGTTATGTTACTGAAATTTAGTTTTCTCAGTTCTGGAGGCAATTTGTTGATGTTATTCTTGGACTACATCTTTTTAAAAATAATTTCATTGGTATTTTTAGAAACGTTAATGTATTCATTATGCCTCAGTACATTTCCATTCAATACCGGCTCCCTGCCGAATTTCAAGCGGGTTCAACTGCAGCCACATTGAACATGGCTGTAGAGCATGGTATCTCTTGTTCCACAGTGGCACGGTGACTGCATGGAGGTGGTCTCTTTGGCTGGCGACCAGTACACTTTCATTGATTCACACTCACGGGTCAAGAGAACCATTTGCGAAGGTTCCGAGAACACAGCGACTGGACCAAGAAGATGTGGGGTAGCGTGTTCTTCTCGGATAAGAGCAGATTCATTTTGAGGAATGATTCAGGATGTACTCTCGTATGACGAGAGGTGGGAACATGTGATTCACTCTCGAACACTGCCGAGCGTAATAGTTTTGTGCACCACCCGTTACGATGTGTTTAAGCGTAATGCTGCCAAAGGCGTACTGCTCTCAAAATCTATGAACATTGTACACTGTCTGGTCAACTTTGGGCCGTGTGAGGCTTTTCAAGACTGCACTCCGCCTACTTCATTTTTAGAATGAAAGAACGCAATCGCATCGAACAGCACAGATGGAAGCCGTCTTAGAGAGAGCTCATTGAGCGAATGGATTGACCTGCCGTTCCCAAGGCTTCATTCCCATCAAGCACATGGGGCATGCGTAGGGGAAATGTGTTGGAGCACATCCCCACACACCAGTGACCAGGCAGCAGATGTCAACAGCACTGGTGGAGGAATGGAACGCCCTGCCACAGAAACTCGTTACCAATATTGTGGCTAGCATGGGAGCACGTTGGAGAGACTGCACTCCTAACCGTGGTCATCACACACTATTAAGTACCATAATGCACATTTTATAATGTCCAGGGGACAATTATGTGTCTATTTTAATTAGTCAATGAAATATGTAAATTTTTCAGTTTATTTTTCGTATTTAATGACAGTGGCGTCAACTCTGTTTTCATTCTATGAGCAATGCTTCGCATCTGTAGATTCGAGATTTTTCAAACAATGTCTTTAGTAACCGGTATGTTACGCCACAGATTTTCTGAATACAAGCTATGCGATCTATGGTTGTCAGTAGCATTGTCGTTGCCAGTGAGCATTCGGAATGAAGTGAGTGAGTCAGGTGATGGTAATGCTACTAAGTGGTCTGGAAATAGCTAACGTGCATAGAGATACACATGCAGAGGACGTTGAAGTTTGGAAATATGATTTTGTAGAGACTGAAATGAGAAATGTGAAGATTTTTATTTTGTTGCCGTATTACTTTTTCACGCCTAATTTAATATACCAGGTGATCAAAAAGTCAGTATAAATTTGAAAACTGAATAAATCACGGAATAATGTGGATAGAGAGATACAAATTGACACACATGCTTGGAATGACATGGGGTTTTATTAGAACAATATATAAAGTTCAAAAAACGTCCGAGAGATGGCGCTTCATCTGATCAGAATAGCAATAATTAGCATAAAAGAGTAAGACAAAGCAAAGATGATGTTCTTTACAGGAAATGCTCAATATGTTCACCATCATTCCTTAACAATAGCTGTAGTCGAGGAATAATGTTGTGAACACCACTGTAAAGCATGTCCGGAGTTACGGTGAGGCATTGGCGTCGGATGTAGTCATTCAGCATCTCTAGAGATGTCGGTCGATCACTATACACTTGCGACTTAAGGTAACCCCAAAGCCAATAATCGCACGGTCTGAGGTCTGGGGACCTGGGAGGCCAAGCATGTCGAAAATGGCGGCTGAGCACGCGATCATCACCAAACGACGCGCGCAAGATATCTTTCACGCGTCTAGCAATATGGGGTGGAGCGCCATCCTGCATAAACATCGTACGTTCCAGCAGGTGTTTATCAGCCAGGCTGAGGATGATGCGATCCTGTAACATATCGGCGTACCTCTCACCCGTACGGTAACAGTAACAAAACCAGAATCACGCATTTCCTAGAAGAAACAAGGCCCGATAACGGTAGATGTAAATCCAACCCATGTCGTGACTTTCTCGTCGTGCAATAGAGTTTACACGACAGTTCTAGGATTTTCGGTAGCCCAAATTCTGCAGTTGTGGGCGTTGACAGACCTTCGGAGCGTGAAATGAGCTTCGTCGGTCCACAACACGTTACTCAACCAATCGTCATCTTCCGCCATCTTTTCAAACGCTCACACAGCAAATGCCCACCCCTTCACTAAATCGCCAGGTAACAGTTCATGATGCCGATGGATTTTGTACGGATAGCATCGGAGGGTACGCCTCAGTGTCAACCAAACAGTAGTGTATGGAGTGCCGTTTCGCCGTGCGACTGCACGAGCGCTAACATCCCCGTGCATAGACGAACCCGCTACAGTCTCCATTTCTTCCTGAACTCTCTCAGCAGCATTACGCCTTGTGCTCGGTCGGCCACTACGGGGTCTATCGTTTAAACAACCCGTGGCTTCGAACTTCGAAATCATTCTCGCCACAGCTACAGTTGTCAACGGACCTTTGCCCAATCCCCTTCCTATGGTGATAGGATCGTAACGCTGAACTAGCACATTCCCCATTCTGATAATACAGCTTCACTAAATGCGCCTTTTCAGGTAACGTCAACAGGCTGCAACTGCTGGCGCATCCGATTCTCTCTCTCACTACAGCTCCTTTTATACACGATTGTCATGCGCAATCACTGACGTTTTGCTGTCCAGAGCCATCTGTCGGACATTTTGTGAATTTTGTATCTTTTGTTTTTTTTTTTATTTAACCCCATGTCATTCCAAGCATGTGTGTCAATTTTTACCTCTCTATCTATATTATTCCGTGGTTTATTAAGTTTTCAAATTTATACTGACTTTTTGATTACCTGGTATTTTGTGAAAGGCACATTCTCTGATATTTTTCTTTATTGACTATAGGGTGTTAGTTCATTTATCGAGACGCGAGTGAGAAAAATTATCTGTTCACATAGCTTGCTCTCAGAGTTATAGATACACGACCCCTTTACCGTTTCACTAATTGATTTCATGGCAGGGTTTATTTTTGTGAATAAGATGCGTTTTTTGTACAGACGATTCTGAGTGGTAAGAAATCAGAGTTACCGTATAGTTTTTCAGTGCTTGACTGTACCACATTGTTCAGTAAATGCTCTTTCTTCCATGCTAGACTCCTTTTTACATCCTCCTTCCTCCGTAAATCGTAGGTTATTTTGCCGTCTAGGTAGCAGAATTCAATAGCTTCATCTTCGTCGTGATTCCCAGTTGTGATGTTAAGTTGCTAGCTGTTTCCATTTTTGACCTTTCTCGTTACATTCGTATTTCTTCGATATAATTTCAGTCCATAACCTGTGCTCATTAGACTGTTCATTCTTTTCAACGGATCAGGTAATACTTCTTCACTTTCAACGAGGATAGCGCTGTCATTAACGAATCTTATCGCTGACATTCTTTCACCCTGAATTTCAGTTCCACTTTTTAACTTTTCGCTTATTACCATCATCGTTTCTTCGATGTATTAACTGAACGGGAGGGGTGAATGACTAAATCCCTATCTTAGACCCATTTTAAGCCGACCACTTCGTTCTTGGTCTTCCAGTCTTATCGTTCCCTCTCTCCCTATAGCTCATCCTATTTTTCTCAGGATTTCAAACATCTTGCACAATTTTACATTCTTGAACGCCTGTTCCAGGTAGACAAATCCTATGAACATTTCTTCATTTCTTATCAGTGTTGCTTTCGTTATTAGTCACTACATCAGATCAGTCTCTTATGCCTTTAGCTTTCCTACAGCCAAACTGGCTGTCATAGAACAGTCCCCAGTTTTCTTTTCAATCTTCTGCATATTATTCTTTTCAGAAACTTGAGTGTATGAGCTGTTAAGCTGACTGTTTAATAATTCTCACCTGTCGGCTCTTGCTCTCTTCGGAACTGTGGGGATGATGGCATACTGCCAGTCTCATACAATTCACACATCCAAATCCTGATGGAATGTTATCTATCCCTTATGCCTTATTTGATCTTAAGTCGTCCAAAACTGTTTTAAATTCTAGTACTAAATCCCTTTACTCTTCCCTGTATACTCCTGTTTTGTCTTCCATTGAGTCAGCATACAAGGCCTCCTCTTCATAAAGGGACTCAATGTGCTCTTCTACCTACCCGCTTTCTCCTCTGCTCTCCCATTGCACTGTTAATTTTACCGCTGTTGCTTTTTGCTTCACTGAACGCTGAACGCTGCTTTGACTTTCCTATATACTGAGACAGCCCCTCCAATAATCTTTTCTCTTCCGTTCCTTCACATTTATTGTTTAGAAATTTCACCATAGCTCTCTGGACGTCCTATTTCTTTCAATTCTCAGTGACTTGCGTTTTTGTATTCCTGAATTTCCCTGAACGCTTTTGTACTTCCTTCTTTCGTCAACCAACTAAAGTATTTCTTTTGTTTCCCTTCCATATACCTACGTTTTTCTCCAATGTTCTGTCGTAACCCTTTCTAGCAACAGCCATGCTTCTTCAAGTGAATGTGTTACTAAGGTAATCACTATCACAATTAATGCACGTAATTTTGGGCCCACAAACTACCAGGAAACACTGTGAAAAAGAGGCGTTATTTACGAAGATCTCGACTAAGTATTCTTTACATGATTTGGCAGAAATAACTGCGATACCGATTGCATTTAGATGAGTTTACGTGCACCAAAATTAATACACACAGTGGACAAGTCAACTAGCTAGTCAATAGTCACTTAAAATTCATTGGAAGAAAAAACTTTGTCCCAAATCGAGAGAGAGAGTTTAAATGAAATGTTAGAATTCCTTACTGTTTCACTCTCCATAAATAGAATGTCCTCCTTCGAGGGCTCGTAAAATGGGAAAATTGTAATGTACGTAATTTTTTAAAGAAAACGTCCCATGTGTGCAGATAACTATAAAATAGACGTGTATAAATCTATTTCCTCTGCATATAATTTCAGTAATTAATTGATCCCACATCATTTCAACGTAAATTAACCATGGCTGTCAGCTATTCATACAGGTAGGTCAGAAAGAGCCTGAAAAGCTTGTAAAGATGCTGCAGTTTAGGTTGCGTTGAGAAAGAAACAAACGATAAGTTGTTCCGTTTCCGAGTTACTTAGCACTGAAGTTAGACGATCAGGTCGTCACGGGCGCAAATTCAGGCAGTATACCGGAGACACTGTAGTTCAAGCGTGTTCCTCGTTTGGTTTCCTCAGATCGAAGGAACGAAGCTTTTGTCTACCTACCTTGAATTTATCACTGCCTAGAAAGCTACAATTTCACTGATAATTGACACTTGAACTAGTAGCTCACGGGTCGACAGATGTCACGCACTGCTGCATTTTAGTGGGTGAAAATGCTTGAATTTACATTCTCGATTTGTTTTTTACCAATAATTCCTCGTCACAGCTCCCTTGAACACCCTTACAACCTGTACGGACTGTTCCTGAGCAACTTGCATACGTGAAGGACATTGATTTCCGATGACGATGAACCGGACAATAACCCTGAGTTCGGTGTGGGGCTGCATTGAGGTGGGTGGCCTTTTGTGGGGTTGTGAACCACTGACGGCTAAGCCGGGACGAAACCTCTCTGTCGTTTCTAAGTCCCCGGTTTAAAACACTATAATACACAACGTCCTCTGGGTATTTAATATTAATTTTTTAAATTTATTTCTTAAATTTTTTATCAAGTCAGTGTTTGGAGTTTGTTTTATTCCATAAGCTTTATGTATTTAAGCAATCAGTCATCCATCAAATTCGTAACTGTAATAGACCAATATATTAGTGTTGTATTGATTAGTTCCAGGATTACGGAATCTTCATTTGAAACGAATGGACAGATTAGGAATAAACTTTTGAAGACCACTAATAATAGCGAGGGAAATTGTAACCGAGCTCGATGGGAGAACTTCATCAAATGTCTGGTATCCTATATGGACAGTGTGAGCTTATTCTCAAGTGTATGGAGGGTACGTGCTGGTGTCACTGTGATTGGTTGATTTGGAGGAAGGGACCAAACAGCGCGATCATCAGTCCCATCGGACTAGGAAAGGATGGGGGAAGAATGTTTGTCGTGGCGTTTCAAAGGAACCAGCCCGGCATTTGCCTGACGTGATTTACAGAAATAACGGAAAACCTAAATCAGGATGACCGGACGCTGGTTTGAACCGTCGTCCTCCCGTATGCGAGACAGTGTCACTCGGTCACTGTGATTCTGAGATCCACTATAGTATGTGCAATGTAGAACTTAAGTGGTGTGGACTCTTACATACTTTCCTTCAAAAAACTAAAGTATAAATAATTTGCGAGTATCCAGTACACGTACGCAAATTTGTTTTCTATGCCTGGCACAAGCGTAAAAGTATTGTTTCCTACAGTTTAGAATTTACTTTATTCTGTATAACTAACGGATAAAAATCTTTGAAATATGAAAATAATTTTTTCTGCAGTTGACTAAATGGTACCCTGTCAATTGATCTAGTGGAAATAAGTGAATAAAAAATTAATACTTGTATTTAGTCTCTCGAAAATACTGCTAGATTAAAGCTGTGTGCCAGCCCTGGATTCGAATACGTAACGTCCAATGGTGGTACCAACTTAGGTACATGGTCGCGTACCTTCACAGAAGTTTAAAATAAAGCTGGTAACCTACACAGTGGAGATCGGAAACCTATCCGAAAATCAGAATAAAGCGCAGACAGTTGGTAGATGTGCCCCAAGATCCTGTAACATGGGCAGCAACTGTCGCTCATTGCCGCAGAAGAGGAGCAGGAAATTGACGTGGAAGATAAAGAGGGTAGACCACTGCATCGTCTCAGTCCATCAGTCCAAACAAGTCTACATATGGCAAAAATGTGCATTCGAAACAGCAGTGCGTATAATGTTCACTGATGTGACGTCGAAAAATGTGATCGAGTGGTTTTTAAGATAACGAGAAAAATCTTGTCATTACGTTATTAAAGACGGGTTTTGCTGATATGTATAAAACTATCGCACGACTAGTCTGGCAAGTCATACCTGTAAGCTGTCGATCAGAAGTGTAAAAGAAGAAGAAGTTGAGTTTTGTTTCAGGAGTAGACAACTCCCAGAGAAACATATCTGACACTATGCACGCTAATGGGAGGTAGTTCGAATTTAAACTGTACATACAGTGTTTTGTGAACCTAGCGGAAATCTTCCCCAGTGTTATGTGGAATAATAATTCTTAGAAGATAGGACGTTAATTAGAGAATCGGTTGAAAGTAGTACATCTAACGTCCTGCATCTAAGAAAATCGCTGGCCGGAATGGCCGTGCGGTTCTTGGCGCTTCAGTTTGGAACCGCGTGACCGCTACGGTCGCAGGTTCGATTCCTGCCTCGGGCATGGATGTGTGTGATGTCCTTAGGTTAGTTAGGTTTAAGTAGTTCTAAGTTCTAGCGGACTGATGACCTCAGATGTTAAGTCCCATAGTGCTCAGAGTCATTTTTTAAGATAAATCAAACAGGAGTGACGCTGATGTAAGAGCATGGAAGACAATATCGTATTACGGTGGAAGTAGGCAACGTGCAGTTTTACCTCGCTGCTATTTAGCTTGTACGAAGAAGGTTTAAGTAGTTCTAAGTTCTGGGAGACTGATGATCATCGATGTTAAGTCTCATAGTTCTCAGAGCCATTTGAACCATCTGAACTTAATACCGGAACCAGTAGGTGACCATGCTGTTATGTCTGATAACTGTTTCGGCAAAATCAACATTACATACGGATAGAACAGGCGAAGTGGGAACCACACCTCTACAATTAAATAATGACACCCAACTGTTTCTTGCTTTGGATGCAGTTACTTTACGTCTGACTGGGTCACAAAAGGTTGACAGGACACTATGAGGAGGCTCGGTTCACTTCGATACCATGCGTTATTCAGGAAATGAGACAAATATTTAATAGGTAACAGGTTATAGAAGACATCCATACTAAATCACCAGCGAATTTGAAATAATAGGGACTCATGTTCTACAATCGAATCTAGTGATGGAAAAAGCAAAACTAGCGTCTAGGGTAAGGGAATTACTTTGAAGCTTGTACAGACAATTGCAAATGAAAAGGAACTAGTAACCGGCGCTCACGTTACCTGCTGAAAATTCAGACGATATGCACAGAGCCTGGTGCGCTCTCTCTGGAGGAGAGCCCAGCGGAGCGCGGAAGTGGTGAGCCGGAAACCATTCCGACTAAACGCTTACGATCGCTTCCAGATATTCCTAGATATAAGAACACCAAGGGCTGCTGTCCTATCCTCTGCGAACACCCATGTGCGCAGATGGTAGTTGGCCTGAGATTGAGCTAACACAGCTGAATGAACTAAAAGGAAGACAGCTGAATAAAATTAAATTCGTGTTTTTATTATCTCAGCCCCGAAGGAGCCCTCGCTCACCGCCCCCCCCCCCCCCCCCCTCGCTGCGAAGCAAAAACAGCTACCGAACGGCATTAAATGGAATTCTTGTTTTCTTGTCTCTTTTTATGGGGGCACTCGAGGTTAACCCTTTTTATTAAAGTGCATTGATACACAAGATATAGAGGAATGGCCGCGGAGGTATCTCCTTTAAGGGAACTCACACCATTTGTTTCCTTTTTTTATCGGAAATCCTCTAGGAGATACCTCGACTCAAACGTCATTTGGGGTGTCCTAGAAAGAGAAGGATTTCAGGTGGTCTGTCATTAACTCTACAGAAACCCATAAAACAGGTCTCCCGTTCATCAGTGACGTACTGGTAGGGGAGACGACGTTTGAAGTCTTCAAATTGCGAAAGATCTGCCTATTAATTTATATCAATTATTAGTGGAACAGTTAATCAGAAACTTCAAGCAAGTAATGTGGTCTTCCTTTATTTCCCAGTAGAACTGTTAATTTCGAATAACGCTTTGTCCTATGTATTTCTCAGAGACATGAAACTTCACAAAGTGAAAAATAATTTCGGAAGGCGATCAAAATTGCAAGGGGAAAAGATATCAATATAGGGAACGCAGAAGACATGGACTCTGTGGGTAGATGATAGGGAGGCATAGAAAAATTGTTGCAAGGTATAGACAATTGGCTTAACAACAACATTTAGAGCACAGGATATGACCGAAAGACAACCAAATTTAAGTAGCTTAAAATTAGTAGCAAGAAGAATATCGAATTCCTTAACATCAAAATCGGGAAAAGTATAAAGTTAGACGAAAGAGCGTTCTACTATCTACAAATAAGACAACGCATCATCAACGAAGCAAGGAAAGTACCATGAACAGATTAGCACTGACGATGAAAGGGTTCTTTAACAAAAGAGCATTCTGAGTACCAGATATCAACATGCAAATGGAGAAGTGCCTGCGGCCGTTCGTATAGGCCACAGCACGGCATGGAAGTGACGCGTGGACCATCGTAAATACAGGAAAGAAGAAACTGGAAATTTTTGGAATGTTATGCTGCTGCTGTATGAGCTGTTACTTGTAAAAATTAAGAGACTGGGAAACGAAGAAACAAGATAAAGAGTAACCGACAGTAAATTCCTACATATCATAAGAAGGGACCTAAACCACGAGAATTGTAAACAATTAATTTCATTTTGGAAACAACAGCAGAGGGGTACAATAATATAGATAGAGTAAGACTAGAATATGTGTAATACATGATAGTGGAAGTGATGGAGCAGTAATGTTAAGATGGAAAACACTGGCACAAATTAGACGGAACAGGAACGATACAACTGGATCAATTCAGTCAAAATATTGACAAGAGTTGAGCAGATGACATCGCATAAAATTATCTTATCAGGTAGGTTATCACTCAAAGCTGTGTAGAGCAGCGCAATACGCAACATTTCAGAATACAAAGTAAGGGGTGAAGCTTGTTTGGATGGTCAATTTCTCCTGAAACTTCTAAGCGCTTATTAAGGAGAATGGCGAATAAGCAGCTTTTAGTATTAATAGCACTTTAATAACTTCCGTAGACTCAGCGAAGATTCTATTAAATGTATCATACTGATATTTTAAATATAAATTCTCACATGCTAGCCTTCCTTTTTAAACACATGAGTGCTGCTTCTAGGGCATTTTACCATTAAACCTATTACGAAAATCGTAGCAGTCTTAGCAAATACACGTATATAAACATCGGTTTTCAGCTCCGTATGCTTCATTCAAACCAACATACTTTATTTATTGATAAATTTTTTGTATTAATTGTCTCCAACAGACAAAATTTCTTTAAATAATGATTTCTGACAGATTCATTGCTGGTGAGACTGATAACAAAAACCTTCACAGCTGCTATTTTTTAATATGTATTCTTGCTTGCAACGAGCTATCAGAAAGTGGTAGAAAGATGCCACTTTGTAAGATTTAGTTACAGTTGTTTGAATTCCTTAAATACATCTGTCAACTGTATTTTGCAGAATTGTGTATTGCACAAATATCACTGTCTATCTTGCTCTTTCAGTGCCAGTACAAACACAATGGGGAATTTATGCATCTAAACAAGGGCCTCAGGAAAGTATTGGAAAAGTTTATGGCTGCTGATTTATGGAGTGTGGATGCTAAGATAGCTTATTATAATTTATTAATGGCACAAACATTTAATTAGGGCACCTCACTAACAACCGAAAACATCACCTGACAAAATCATAAACCAAACGCCCCTTTTCAGAAGAAAGATGTCCACATGCACTGCTGCTGAGAACTTGACAAACTTAATGAATGCTGCCTAACAATAAAATGAGCACATAGGTTACTCAGCAAACGCACAACTAATTGATGTAGAACAGTAAAGACCAATAATAAAAGGAAGGTATTTGTACAGGCTTAAGAACAGTATTTGTAAACTATAGCAACAACTACAGAGAACTCCTTCAACACCTTAAGTCTATTCTGCAGTCCAAATTCAACTTTACAACAATAACAATTTGAAGAAGTGCAGATAGGACTAACGCGATGCAGGGAAGTGGGGTCGGCGAGAGGTTCAATATCTACAGAAACACTAGATCACATAATAAAGATAAACCACCTAAAATAAACAAGCAATGGGATAACAACACACCCTTGCGGGCTATTTTAGAGAATTTCATGATCGCACAGCTTGAAAAAAAAGTGACACTGACCCTACGACAATCACACACAAACTAAACTGAACGGTACTCTTTCTGGGACAACCTTAAAGACAACCACTGTCCAACACAAAACCGATGATCCCATCGAACGTCACCGGCATGTCTCTCTCTCTCTCTCTCTCTCTCTCTCTCTCTCTCTCTTTCTCTTTCTCTTACCTCTCTCGGTGTGCTGCTGTGCATGTACCCACAGAACCGGTAGAGTTCACTTGTGTACACACAGCCCAGTCTCCACGTCACCAGGCACTGTCCGATTATTTGGCAAGAATTTACCAGCTACTAGCTCAAGCTCAGCCTCCACACAAATGCCCTCCTGCTGGCCACATAAATTGTAGCTTCATCAGTGCTGCCTTCAGCTGCTGCAACAGCTTTGCTAGTTCGCTTCCTTATTCATTAGAGCCCGACAGACCTGGGGCCACCCTCCACCTGATACGTCAGCAAAAACAGGACTACATCGTGGGTCTTGCTTATGCGACGTACAGCAGCAGGAACAGTCCCTGCTGTCCACAGTACCACTCCGACTGGCCACCCCTTGCTCTCACCGGAATAAGGTCCACCACTCGCTAGCGCCGGCGTCGAGCGCACACTAGTGCCCCGTCCAGTCCGTCCGCTGGTCATTCCAAGATTCGTCCGTCTGGTGTGCTCGTCAGCCAGAGAGTCTTCCACTAGGACCCGGGGGGAGGGGGGGGGGGGAAGTGGCGAGAGAGGAAAGGGGGCGGGGGGGTCTAGCCTAGTCCACTGTGGTACTGGCCGCACATCGCACTAGACGACGCTCGGGCCTATTCCAAGCAGGGGCATATTTCTTTCCTAAAGTCCCTTGAGGCCGTACTGTTGTCTAGTCTGGAGGACATTCCAAGCGCCAGTTTTAAATAATCTTTGATAAGCCTTTATATATAGCCACGTTCCTTCAATATCTATCCGCACGTTTAAAACTTTTAGCAGTCGCAGAAATTATCAGCTCCTTCTTTAGCTCAGTCGTGTGTTCCAGATATGTTTCTCTTTCGGATAATCCTCATATTGCGCATTATTGCGCAATGAAGAAGTAAGAGAGTAGAACGTTGTTTAAAGGACTTATTCTGATAACAACCATCACAACAAATAAATTGCCGCCAACAGTCTGAAAAAACCGCCTTACGTTTCATAAAATACGGAAAAGTGTTACTTGTTGAGGCCATAAATAACAGACCTTAAACTAAGGCATGATGGCCACTTTAAGCAAAACAAGAAGCTCTGGACAGTCGTTGACTCTATTTATTAGATTATAACATCACAATTTTACTGGTTGGGAGCAAGGGCGCCAATTTTGAAGCGTACACGTCAACTTCTATTGACACCAATACTAAAGGCAAGGAAACACAATTGTACTTTACAAGTTGACAAGCCATTGTACAACCGTGCAAACTAAGAGATTTCTATAAATCATTTCTGAAGCTTCCTCATGAGTAGGTGTGGCATCGGTAGTCTTCTAGACATGGTCGTGTAGGAGGACTGCAGAACACTCGGCAAGACTCGCGAGTGTTCACCCGAAGTAAGGCCATTTCTCCGTCCAGCAGCGACCACTGGTCTAACCATTCGTCCTATACTTACCGTTTCAGCTCGGTCTCAGGAGTAATTGTATCACTGCAAGTATTCTTAACTAATTCTAAACTTCCCAGCCGGAAAAGGTTGAATGGTGCCGTGTCTATCTATGGACAGACTCCCACCCCCAAAATATCTCCATGGGTGGTAGTGGTGACTGGGCCTTAGAAGCAAAAACTCAAAATTAGTTTCATCTCTGAATACTGAAACAGGTGCAACAAATTATGGAAATAACTTCGCTGAAAGATCTCTATATCACTTGCGGTTACCATGTAGTCATTCCAAATAAGAAGAAACGCTGAAAGCATTTAAATACGCAACGAGCCATGTATGTAGACAGTCAAGAGCTTACAACGGTTAAATTATTTTGACCTCTATCCCTTCCTCTGGTCTGATACAAGGAACACTATCTTCCAAATGATAGCACTTAAATTTTTCTTTCGCCCTAATTTTCTCCATATTTTCCCTTTAACAGTAGGATCTGTGTGGTTTACAATGTCCTAAAACAACATCGAAACTTGGGTGAGTACATATAGTTTCTTATTGAGCGCTTTCTTGAAAGGTCTACCTAATACAGTGTTCTTTATCCTCTTCCCTAAATATACGTCGAAGTCCGTCAGCAATAACATTATACCTTCTGCATATGTGACGCAGTTTAAACTGAATGATGAACATCTGAATTCCCCATGGCAATTAGAGGTGTCCTCGAGTCTTCCTAGAACCCAATTAAGAGCGCGGTTATCCATTCTAAGACTGAATGGAGGATGCTCCAGATATGCTTAGAATTTCTCAAGGGTGAACAGTACTGCCAGCGCTTCCACTAGGTAAACAAAACTTTTGGCATCTAATATTAACATCCTGTGAGAGGCATATGCATCGGACATCTTTTTGATGAGAATTTTTATGAAAGAATGTCAGACACATCCGTCATAGATGAGTAAGTTCGAAACGTAATTTCACTCGAAAATTTTGGACTCGCCAGTACGGGGCTTTTGCTAATATCAAGACTCTCATTGGCGACTTGTATGGGAGAGCCCCACACAAGTATCGTTCCTCTCTCTCTGAATTCAGTCAACTGCCTCCAATTCAGGAGAGTTTTGATATAAATTTCTGAACAAATTTATCAGTCCAATGAATCTTATCTAGGGTTTGAAACTCTTAGGAGGTGAACATTTATGAACTGCCTCAGTTCGTCTCTGATCAATAGTAGTGCACTGGGAAGAAAAAAAATTACATCTGCAACACTACAAATTTCACCTTCCAATGACTATGAGCCCTGCTTCCATTAACTGGCACAGGACCGCCTCATTGTACTGTATTTCATTAAAGAAACGCCCGCTGAAGGCATTCATGTCATCTAGGTGGTGACAGAAAAATTTTAATTTAGTATGTGGAAAGATACTATCTAGCAGACAGGACAACACTGCAGGTGCAGTTTGAGAACTCAAAGCGAAAGTTAAGTTCATACATGTTAAAATCAGTCGCAGATAGTACGGTAGGGTATGAATGGACAACTCAATTTGATAATACCCCTCGTTGAGATCCAGCCTGGTGATTCCATCCTTACATTGTCTGCATCTCGTGGTACAGTCGCTAGCATTGCTGCCTCCGGCTCACGGGCCCCGGGTTCCATTCCCGGCTGGATTGGGATTTTCTCTGCCGGGGGACTGGGTGCTCGTGTTGTCCTTGTGTTGTCGTCATCATTTTATCATCCTCATCATTATTCGCGTAACGGGGTGGTGACAGGAAGTACATCCGGCAATCCCTCAGATTAACCCTGTCCAATCTGACCATAACCATGCCGACCTTGCGACACTATTGGACAAAGGCACCGCAAAAGTAGAAGATGAATCCATATTTAGACTTTCCATCAGTGACTAACTTGAAGTGTTTCGTTATTGGAAGAGAAAACCGGTTTGGTGGTTGCCTGACTGGATTCTCAGAGGCATGTTCGATTTTGTATTCGCCAAATTTTATGGTAACAAAGCATCAGTAAGCATATATGGATATGTCTGACGTACACGGTGCTAATGCAAGGTTTGCTCTGGAAGTAGATGGCTTAAATTAGTAGGCGCTTGTTTATATGTTATTCTGACGCCGAAAGTCTGCTGCGGTGCCCCATGAGAGACTCCCCGAAAATTTTAAGTTCGCCCCCTACCAATTGGAACTAAAATTTCTAATCAAAATGGTTCAAATGGTTCTGAACACTGTGGGACTTGACATCTGAGGTCATCAGTACCCTAGACTTAGAACTACGTAAACCTAACTAACCTAAGGACATCACACACATCCATGCCCGAGACAGGATCGAACCTGCGACCATAGCACCAACGCGGATTCGGACTGAAGCGCCTAGAACCGCTCGACCTCAGCAGACGGCTAAAATTTCTAGTCCCTCTAGCTAATAATAATACTTGCGTGTTGGATAAAGTCAGAGCCAATGATCACATAGACAACTAACATACGCACTACCTTTACCTTAAATACCTATGTCACACCCTGGACCCTCAGATTAATGGTGAATTCTCCCAACAGGTACTGCTTACCTGAGTTAGCCACCCTGCGTCTCTCGAGTTTCGTACTCATTGGGGGAAAACTACAAACTAAATACACTGAAGAGCCAAAGAAACTGGTATACCTGCCCAATATCGTGTAGGGCACCTGCTAGCACGCAAAAGTGTAGCAACACGAGGTGACAAGGCCTCGAATAATGTTTGAAGTAATGCTGGAGGGAACGGACACCATGAATCTTGCAGGTCTGTCCATAAATCCTTAAGAGTACGAAACATTGGAGACCTCTTCTGAACAGCACGTTGCAAGGCATCCCATATATGCTCAATAATGTTCATATCTAAGGAGTTCGGTGGCCAGCAGAAGTGTTTAAACCAAGAAGAGTGTTCCTGAAGCCCCTCTGTAGCAATTATGGATGTGGGGGACGTCGCATTGTCCTGCTGGAATTGCCCAAGTCCTTTGGAATGCATAATGGACAAGAATGGATGCAGGTGACCAGACAGGATGCGAACGTAAGTGTCACCTGTCATAGTCGTATCCAGAAGTATCAGAGGTTCCATATCACTTTAACTGCACACCCCCCGCACCATTAGAGAGCCTATACCAGCTTGAACAGTCCTCTGCTGACATGCAAGTTCCTTGGATTCGTGAGGTTGTCTCCATACCCGTACACGTCCATCCGCTCGATAAAATCCGAGACTCGTCCGACCAGGCAACATCTTTCCAGTCACCAACAGGTGTTGATGGGCCCAGGCGAGGCGTATAGCCTTTTGTCATGGTGTCATCAAGGGTTCAAGAGTGTTTTTTCGGATCCATAGCCCATATCGGTATTGTTTCTTTGAGTGGTTGGGACGCTGAAACTTGTTGATAGCCCGGCACTACAGGAATTTGTGGAATGGTTGCACTTCTGTCAACGATTCTCTTCAGTCGTGGTTGGTCCCGTTCTTGCAGGATCTTTTTCCGGCCGCAGCGATGTCGGAGATTTGATGTTTTACCTGATTCCTGACACTGACGGTACACTCGTGAAATGGTCGTACGGGGAAATACCCACCTCATCGCTACCTCGGAGATGCTGTGCCCCATCGCACATTCGAACTCACTTAAATCTTGATAACTTCCAATTGTAGCTGCAGTAATCGAACTAACAGCTGTGTTACATACTGTTTTATATAGCAGTTGTCGACCACAGCACCGTACTCTGCCTGTTTACATATCTCTACATTTGAATATGCATGTCTATACCAGTTTCTTTGGCGCTTCGGTGTGATACATGAGGTACCGTTGTTCACTCATTAATAATACTACATTTCTCATGTTAAATAGGACACAAACTAGTTCGTCATTCGCACGTATATGTACAATATACGGAACAGGAATTATAGACGTGGCCACTATATTACTACACACTGTGGGCCTCCTCACTCTAGCCTTGTCTTTATTTCCTTGCAGCTATACAATTTCTGCTGTTCTTTGGACAGAACGTTCCAGGATACTCGCGTTTAATATGGGCATGACTCCATAAATAAAACACCTATCCGACGTCACAGTAGCTGTAAGTTAGCGCTGGCTGCTGTCCTTTGGCACCTTCGACTCCCATATTCTTGGCTTCCTTTCGCTTCATGTCCATGTAATTGAAGTTGTCGAGCTGTCATAATAAACATTGTGAATCATTGGACGACGGCTATCTCGATGCAAGATGCAACCGACGCATACCATCTGTATTTATCCTCCGAGAGTACTGCTTTCAACCTCTGTTTCACAATATAGTAAACATGACAGTTTAACTGTGTTCCTGATGTTACAGACATACTGTGTTAATGGCCCTTTGTTTATTGTACTTGTCAATAGTGTATTTGTACTAATTCCGTCAGCTCCAGTGGGGCTGTCGAATCCTCCCACAAATACTGACAGAATTCATAGAGACTACAGTGTGCCACTTCCGCTGTATTAACATAATACATTAACTTGCAGCAGCTGATAAAACTGTTGCTCTCCAGAAACCATAGTTTACACCTTGTTCTTGTAATCATCTAGGAACCATAAGAGGCATTCTATTGACACCAAGGTATCAACAGACAATTTTCTGCATCCTTGTAACAAACGAAGTAAAGGATTTGTTAACTTAGTAGACATATCACCACACTCTTGGACTGTTGTGACCGCTTGATTCCTATCAACAAATCTTCTACTCATTTCACCACAAAATACAGTTTCCCCACGAGAAGATGCCGTCAAATTTTTTCTCCAGATTTGGAGCACACATTTCTTTCATAGTTACCGACAAGGAACGAGCTCTTTCCTGAAACCGGTAAAATTGATAACCACTTGGTCTCTCGCTTTGATGTACTGAATATCACATTACATATTCAAATGAGGCTTGAACCTCATAATGTTCCTGTTCCTGAGATATACTCTCACTTTCATCCAAGCAAATGACGCAGGCCGGCGCAATGCATAAAAAAATTTCCAGCACTGGGATTCATACCTGGGTCTCCTGGTAACTACACACATGTGCTAGCCATTATTTGACAATTGCACTGCAGTTACCACAGCTGCACAGATTAACCTAGTATGTCTTCGTGCCTGATACAGATTCCAACTCGCACCTCAGCCTACTACTATTTCGCTTTTAAAATCGCATCTTTATTGCTGACACTCTCCAATTATGGAACAGAACATTATCAATTAGCGGAATGGGATTACTCCTGCCTGTATTTCAGGTGTAGGCTATCCTGATACATATTGAGTACGTAAGTCGAAATTCATCGATACCGAATTTCACTACTAAATAATATTAATTCACATAGTCAGAAGAGACCCCATTCTGCTACCACTGTGTAACAGCTTGATACGGGAGTGGAATGGCTGGTTGACTTATTGGCTGTTCTTAACAATATATATTTGATTAAACAACCTGGGACAAATTTTCTTAGACATACACATTTCATAAAATTCACCCAGGTGTTATCTCCAGCTTGAACAGCTAAAAAATGATAAAACTGAAGTTGTTAGGCACAAAAGCCACTTGAAGCAAAACAAGAGGGACAGGAGTTGACCCCAATTACCATTCTATAACACTACAGTTTTACTGGGCAAGTTCAACGACCCCATTTTTTGTATTACACCAAACTCCCATTGCCACCAATACTGAAATCACGGAAAAACAATTTGACTTTAAATCTGTTCAGTAAGTGTACATTCATCTGCCGGATGAAAGGAAACACTTCATAAGGCTGCTCATGAGCAGCTTGCGGCTGCGCCAAGGACTCCTGTTGATATGGTCATGTAGAACGTACCTACCACATTTGCAAGGCTTCCTACTTTTCAGCTGAAGTAAGGCTGTTGTTTCGTCCTGAAGCAATCACCAGACCAACTCCTAGACAGTATTTACTATTTCATCTCAGGCAAAGAAAGCATAATGACACCGTATGAGTCCTGCACACGCCCTCTGTCACATTACTGGTGATCGACAGGTCTCCTGCAAGATTTAAAATTATCTAGCTGGTAGTGGTGAAATGGTGTTGTGCCCATCACGACACACTTTCCTATGCAGACAATGGCAAATGGACATATTTACTGGATTCTAAAATGTCGATTACACTACATGTAACTTCAAACATCTGAGGTAGATATATGTGTAGTTCATAAACTGATCTGTGCTTTCAATTTATCAACCGAAACTGCTATTTGAGAAGCAATCTCAGCAGAACATAATGCCATTTGGTATGTATTCAGTCATTATTGTAGACCAGCCCTGAACATTAGTGGGCTGAATGTGTTTATGAACTTGCTTATCTACTGTAATGGTCAATCTGCTCCACCTATTTTAAAATAACTCGTGGTTGTAGTCCAAACTGATTAATCCAGTACGGATATTTCCACAGTGGTTCTGTTATATTGTCACTAAGAAGAAGGTATTATAAGATGAATGATGAACACTAACTTCACTTAACTAAGGTTTATTCAGCACTTGCACATACAAGAGCGCGGAGCGAACTGCTTCCGGCCACAACAAATACGGTATATATACAGTTACAGAACATTCCAGGACAATGAGGCTTGACATTTATGGATACTTCTAGAATGTACTCCAACCGAATATAGAAATTAAAATTGTACAATTCATGTTAGATTTGAACTCACGATCCTCCATCCAATAATCTAGCACCATAACTATTACACCATGGTTAGTGTGATACTCAACTTTTCCTGCGACAATATCTACTGGATGCTTGTAAGTAAAACTGTAAAGTTAAAATGCTGTTATTTATAAACGGGGCCTTGAAGTCGCTGAATGAATAATAGATTCAATTCAAAAGTACTGAAAACTCCCCTAAACATTTACGGATGTAGAAGCACCAAGATACATCTGCTAATGACAACATTGTGTATTCCCTAATTTGTGAGAGGTGAGATACCTTACAAAAAAAATATATAAATAAATAAAATAAAATAACAAACTGTATAACATTTCAGATATAGTCCACTAACAATTATTTTCTTCAGTCATTATTTTCTTCAGTCATTTTAGTAAAATACGTGAAACTACTCTGCGGATGCTACATTTGAAAATTTTAGTTGCTCAAAGTGGAAGGAAACTATGATATTTATCTAATTTAAAAATAACCATACAAAGTGATTTGGTGTAAAACATGGCCATCTTAACTAGGAGGATATATTTAGACATCCCGAACAGAAAAATGTACCATTAGACGAAAACCTTGAAGGTGGATACAAAAATTATATCTCCCGTTAAATTATACTATAGACAATGCTGAAAAATCTAAGTCATATTCTAAATGCCATTAATTATCAAATTTGCAAATTTCACGTCGAACCAGTATTTCATGAAGACTGCAAACCACATGTGTGACACGTTACGTATAGCCATGTGATATTTTTTTCATTTTCTGTAATTTTTCCGTAGTTACTTTATTGTGTATGCAAGCCGTGTGTGCCTGGGAAGAAAGTTTTACGTTTTCCTTTCTATAAAAGTGTGTTCCTATTGTGGTCCCAAGTTCTGTTTTTTCTACAGGAGCTAGTCAACGAGACTCATTTGGAGGGGCGAACATTCTAGAATAATTGTGCAGTTTTTCCTGATACTGGGCCATGGCTTGCACCATGTTTTTGTTGGTAGAACTGGAGCCTGGTCACATTATTGTCAAAGGACGCTGTGTTGCCACTGTTGTCAGCAGAGAATAACTGACCACAGTATTTGTGTCTTTCCTGGCCACCTAATCACTGTGGAAGGTCAGTTGCTTTTGCTCCAAAGTATGTTGTATACAGTCGAATGAGTCTCCCCTGTCACCATGCTGGGTGCTAAACAGCTGACCAATCGAGGCAGCTCTGTGTGTGTGTGTGTGAACGCTCGCGCGCGCGCGTGCGCGCTCTAGCGCGTTTCTCCTTAAACCGATATTCTCGTCCATCACATTGCCAAGAACATTGAATCGTCTCCTACAGAGAGAATTTTTTGGAGAGTGAGCAGTTGACGCTTTCAAATTAAAGTTCTGGGTGATTCTTGTAGCTACCAATTTGTTGTACTGATCAGTGCAGAATTGCTGTTTTTTTGCGAAAATGGAATTTCTGCAATTGCGGTAGCGTAATTTATATTCTGAGCAGCTTGCCACGTACTTACTTTCCAACGTAAAATCTGTTGCTTAATTGGTTATAATTTGTAACCTCCTTTCGTCTCGTTAAATTTAAATCCTCGAGCTGCTCACATAAGCTGATATTGTGTTTTCTTTGTACAGACGTCCACATAATCTCGTTACTCACAGCAGTGTTAGCTCATTACGTAATTTCATTTGAACTTCCAGGTATTTGCTCCACATTAATTTTATGAGCAAATAATCATCAGTTACTCTTATCATTGACGTAGATTTCAAGATCCCCTACTAACATGCAACGCTTCCATAGCTAAGTGGCCGACAAACTAATTAATTTAATTTTCTGTACTCTGAAGCTGTTGATTCTTCTCTGGCGGTTTTTTTTTTTTCATTTTACACATGGAACAGACTCAATCATCAGTTACTTAGCAATCCAGAGAAGGGAACGAACATTACACTTACACTTCTTGTATAATAATAGATTTATTTACTGACCAGAACGAGTGGTTCAGATTTCCCCTTTGTCTACAACTCGACTTTGTGATGTTTCATGATACTACAGCTAACAAATGGAAACACAACGGTCACAACTTTCACCTTATTTAGGTTCATTAAATCCATACACGAGAATAGTACTAGATATACTAGATATCCTCTCTTTCGGTATGTTATACATGTCTGACGATTAAAATATCCTTGGTACATGAACCGCATAGAAAATTCCTCTTATGTAACTACCGTAAGATGACAGTGAAGTGCTTGGTTGTAGCTGTGGATCATCCCCACAGTTGAAAGTAACGAACTATAGGTCCGCACAGAAAACTAAGTTTTCCTTTCCATCTACGTCTACACTCCACAAGCCACCTGATCGTGTGTGGCGGAGGATACTTCCGGTATTACAGTCCGATCCTCCCTTCCGTCTTCCGTTCGCGAATGGTACGTGCGAAGAATAATTGTCGGTAATGCTCTAATTTCTTGGTGTTTCTTGAAGTGGTCATTTCGTGAGACTAGTGTGAGAGGAAATAATGGGTTGCCTGGCATTTTCCGCAACGTACTCTCTCGAAATTTCAGTGGCAAACCTCTCCGTTTTGCTCAATACGCCTCTCACGCCCTCTGACACTGGACACTGTTGAGCAGCACAGTAATCTCTCGAGCCGACTAAATGAACCAGTAGCGAAATTAGTAGCTCTTTGTTGGATCTTATCTCTTCTATCAGCCCAAAATGGTTAGGGTCCCAGCCTGATGCAGTACTCAAGAAACAGAGTAGGAGACGAGATACTGGCAGAAGTAAAGCTGTGAGTACCGGGCGTGAGTCGTGCTTCGATAGCTCAGATGGTAGAGCACTTGCCCGCGAAAGGCAAAGGTCCCGAGTTCGAGTCTCGGTCGGGCACACAGTTTTAATCTGCCAGGAAGTTTCACTCAAGAAACAGTCGAACAGATATTTTGGTGAACTAAAGTTCCTAAAGATACTTTCCATGAGTCCCAGTCAGGTATCTACTTCTCCTACTCTTTTTTTCCGTGGTCTTTACACTTTATTTCACTGAGGATGAAACGTCCCCTTTGAACAATTGTACATGACTGTGCTTAACCTGACACACAATATTTTGTTAGCGCAACGCAATCTGACTTTCAAAATTCTCTACAAAAGAATGGCCCTGACTAACATTAAACTATACCTTTCACAAATCACTTACCTCACAAAAATCTTCGCTGCTCAAGCTACTGCAATACAGCGAGCGCCACTACTGCCAGCTAAATAAAAGATTCAAACTACTGAAGGCACTAACTACTGATAGGGGTAGTTAGCAAATGAAAGATATTAATAGAGAGCAAACAATGTATTTACCTTAATATCATCACAAATCATAATATATATATATCAGTTCATGACAAACTGCAAACCTCCGCCATCTCTCTCCCCACATCCACCACTGCTGGCGGCTCACCTCCAACTGCGCAACGTTACGCGCTGTTCACGGCCAGCTGCCTCTGCCCAACACTACAATGGCAGACAACAATGCAAACTACCCACAGACTGCACACAGCACAGCCAGTGATTTTCATACAGAGGTGGCGTTACCAATAAAAAACCTAAACAGCATACTTACATAGCCCCCATGCTCCCCACAAAAATTTTTACATATTGGATTGGGCAGTGGCCAATACAGATTTGAAAAAAATTTTTCACAATTACAGTAACAAAGATATAAAATGCACACACTTATTGATACAATGTTGGTCAAAAGCTAAAATTTTCTCACAGTCTATAAAGACAGTCTTGATCATTCATCACAGTGAAACTGCCGTTTCTTTTCTCAAAGTCTGAGCAGTAAAAGACAATGCACACAGAAGTAGTGGATTTCCATGCAGTCTTGAAGAAGTAGTGTTGTCCTTCCAACGGAAAGACAGTGCTGACTCTTGACATGCTGACAGGTAATGGGCCACAACAGAGCAAACCCACAGCAGAGTTCATTCGACGTTTTGAAGAATATTGTTAGGTAGGTCATCACAGAGCAGACCCACTGGAGTCCTGGTAGAGATTGTGGTATTGGTGGGCCACCAGAGGTGCAGACCCACTGCAGTCCTTGTAGAAATAATGGCGTTGGTAGGTCATCATAGATGCAGACCCACTGTAGTCCTTGTAGAGATAATGGTATTGGTGGGCCACCAGAGGTGCAGACCCACTGTAGTCCTGGTAGAGACGGCCAGCAGCCATCCGTTGCGACTGTGCAGGTGCACAATCACCATCGAAGATTCTTGCAGAGAATATAGCAAGTCCATAAACCACCACTTGTGCACTCTGAAGGTTTTTCTTTTAATTGTCCTTAGAACCAGCAATGCTGTTATCCAGTCCCTTGCTGAATTATTAACAAACGTGCAAACACTAACAGTCCCTACTTCTCATATATTGTCCACATACTATGACCAACAGAAACGTGTGCAGTGAAATGTAACTAACAAGTTAATAATGTCATGAACTGGTGACAATTACAATTTTATAACATAAGAATACAATTACAAAGGTACAAAATACATCATTAAAAACATAATAATACAGATAACATTTGTAGTACAGGCTTTACAAAAGAATAGAAATAAACATATACATGAGTGTTACAAAAATAGTGACATAAGTACATACATAAAATAATGAGAATAGTTTTCGAAACATTAATTTCACACATGAACATTGAAACAGAACAGAATTGTAAACAACTTTACAAAGAAAATAACATATTATTAATGCAACTTATATTTGAGGATAACAGTATTCCTCCTCATAGTGAATATAGCTTAGTATTAGAAGAGAAAAAAATTCTATGAAACAGTACACAGAGACAGGAAGAAAACAAATACTCAAGGGTACACAAACACATAGTGGGATAACACCAATAGGAAAGGACAGGGTTCGTTTTCAGTGTAACATTTGGTACTGCAGTCCAACCCAAAACTTCATATATCTTTCCTCTTATTTCATCCTTTGTTTCCACCAAAAAAATTCTATCTAAGCATGCTTTCTGTATTTATATGTTCACACATTTCTTACCTCAACATTTATTTCCAAGAAAATCCTACCTAAACCTGTTTCCTCAATGCATTTCTTCCAATTCATCGCAACTCATTCTCTTAGAGGCTACCCCCTCTTAAGCTAACTTAAATCTACTGAGCTCAGATGCTAAACTAATGGACGAGGCAATGCAGCATCACATAACAATTAATATAAACAGCAATTACCAAAAAATTGGAAAATTGCAAAGCAAGCTACCGTAAATCTAAATTAACAGATAAAATGCAAAATTACAACTAATATGAGCCAATGTGCAGCAACATGAAAAATCAATGAGTAGTAAAATTGGCTTAGCAGAGTAACACAAATTAAAGTTCAGTAGCACTATGCCTGGCAAACAGCAGCTTATATCTAAACATGACATAGCTCAAGAAGAAAAAATATTACAGTAAAAACAACAATGCAGATAAGGGAAATGTATATTCACATCTTAATGTCTATGTAATTAAAGTGGTGCACCACAACAACTTATTGTAAAAGAAATATTACCATGTACTTGAAAAGAATATTATGTATGCAGTTACTAGTTCCTTCTTATTGTTCTTTCCTTTCCAAGTGCTCCTTTTTTAAAGAATGTGGATCATAAAATAATTATTTAATAGATCTGTTGACAGAAAGTGTTCACATTAGCAAATGCATTTTATTTTATAAAAGCAATGCTGCAACACAGCTGGAAACCAGATATCAAGTGAAATAAGCAATTACGCAAACCAAAGCATAAAAACATCATTCAATAGTCATGTGGCATTTCGTAAGTCAGTAGCTCTCAACTCTCATAGAAAGACACTTGTCATAATCAGGTGTGCAGATGTACGAATATTTCCCATCAATTCATAAGCATTTCAGCAATTAGCACAAAGTGCGAGTAATCATATGTTTTCAAGTAACGAGGGTGTCGCATTAGCGATGAAAGGCACACCCTAATGGCTTGTTCTCCAGGTGTTTTCCTGTGCTCTGAAAGGCACGCGCTAATGGCTTTTTCTCCAGGCGTCTGACACAGCTGGGTGCCCACGACACATTATGTGTAGGTGGTCCGTTAACTTTCTTACGGAAATATTTACGATTTTGTTAGCGCAACGCAATCTGACTTTCAAAATTCTCTACAAAAGAATGGCCCTGACTAACATTAAACTATACCTTTCACAAATCACTTACCTCACAAAAATCTTCGCTGCTCAAGCTACTGCAATACAGCGAGCGCCACTACTGCCAGCTAAATAAAAGATTCAAACTACTGAAGGCACTAACTACTGATAGGGGTAGTTAGCAAATGAAAGATATTAATAGAGAGCAAACAATGTATTTACCTTAATATCATCACAAATCATAATATATATATATCAGTTCATGACAAACTGCAAACCTCCGCCATCTCTCTCCCCACATCCACCACTGCTGGCGGCTCACCTCCAACTGCGCAACGTTACGCGCTGTTCACAGCCAGCTGCCTCTGCCCAACACTACAATGGCAGACAACAATGCAAACTACCCACAGACTGCACACAGCACAGCCAGTGATTTTCATACAGAGGTGGCGTTACCAATAAAAAACCTAAACAGCATACTTACAAGGATAGTTATTTCTAAATATTTTACGGAGTAAATCTTTCCATCAATCTGTCACCAACAGTCTAATTGTGCAGCAATGAATTTTCTCGCCTATTATTGAGTAATTTGCGTTCCGTAAGTTTCGCAGTATGCATCTGCAGGATGTGAAACATAAATTCGTGCAGTTACGGTCTGACGGACCTCCACTGCAACGGTCAAATTGAACATGGCACTCGGTATTCATAAAACTATGACTGTGTGCATTACGACAGCAACACTCATCTTTGTGATGTCACTGTTTTAAACGCCATTCAAGAAGATATCGACCAGAAACGTTGAATGACCAGCATAGCCTACGTCAACTCCATCGCTTTCTCGGAGATCAAGCATCCCAGTACGTCGTATCATACCCTATTAGGTCAATAATTTTAGCATATGTTCTCATCTCGTAGTATCCTAACTGAGCAAATCAATGAAACACGCATGTCCTCAAACTCCTTCTTCATTGCAGCTTTCTGCCTGTGGAGCAGCCTATCCCACACTCTTCTTACAATTCAGTTACTCCTGCATTTAAGAAAAGTATGAAATACTTCCTTTCATCAATCCAATATCTTTCTCCAAGGTAATTAGCACACATAGTCATTTCGTCAAACAGAGCTTTACTTCTCACTTATTTCCCCATTTATACGAGTCCTACTTTCTCCTCTTGTCTCTCTGACTGTCATATCTACTTATTTCTTCTACTGCTTTGATTAAGCATGTTCTTCTCTGTCCCTTGACTTATGCCCACTGCTGGCAATGCTCATAGACTAAATCTACCTGCCCGAATTTCTCTTTATTATTCTCATTTCACAAACAAATATAATCTATTTATGCTATAACCACTTTTTGTTATTCTCTATATTTTATGTAAGGCGTCTGAAAATATATAAAGACTACATGTGGTATGGACTATGAAGAGAGGGCGTAGATGTATGAGCCATGTAGCCGTAATCGTATAAAGTTACATAATAGGTAAAATTTAAAATAGAAACTCGGTTCTGCTTCTGCAGTGCACCGTTCTGAAGAAGAGTGTAATATGAATTGTGTGTTGGACAGGACACTAAGAGAGATTGGACGCAGCTGTATCATGACTTAGGTAACAAAACATTTATCCAATTGTGACATGATTTGGAGTTTGTGGAATTTGAAGGTACTGAGGATGTACGTTGTAGTATTACGTAAATTGACCAGTGAAAGTCAAATTGTTTCGATGTTGTACCGAACCTTGACTGTAAATTAGTCTTTTCTTTTTTAAACCTTTCCACCGTTGCGAAACACGTAGAAAGTAACGCGGACGTCTGAGTAAATTTAGTTGTGTGAGCGGCAGTTACATCGACGACATGAGATAATAAACACACAAGACGGTCGGAAGAAGACTCTTTTGTGAGTGTACCCAGCAGACTCACCACAAACGTGCTGCCCTAGCTTACTCTGTCATGTAGATAAACTGTTAAGCTGCGTTCAAACACAACCTGTTCAAAGAAATGTGTGAGGCCTTCTTGCGTGTTTCTCAATCGGTAGATGTGAAGTGCAGAAGAGTAAACATCGTGCTTACACTTCACAGTTAATGGCGTCTTTCTTCTGTTAGCAGAACACTAGGACACATACTACAAGTTTTCTGCTAGCAATAACGACGGAAATATACATGTCTTAATGACAGGTGTGGTCGTTGAAGAAAAAATGGGGAAGACAGTGTATACATGGGTTTCATTCCATACTGTCAGGGTCATTATACCACAACACCTTTCCTGGATACCTCTTCCTATATGACATTCACTTACTCGTAACTAAAACATTAGACACTTCTCTTTTCTGTGATAGCAGAGCTCATACTTTATGAAGATTAACAATAATTGTGTATTTTTCCGTGCCAGTATCAAAGTTTTTTACATGACATTTACGATTAAAGTTGATCATCGTCCATCCGCTCATCTAAAAAATTGCGAAACGGTCTTATTCCCATTGTATAGCTGTCGTCAGCGCTGTAACTACAGTGACAGCATGAACTGAGAACTGCAAACAAGAGACGTGAGTTCGACCAGTTGGATGAGAGCAGGCATTGTTGCGTAGCGTGTCATCATTGTTGTCACAGATCACAATGGAGCAACATCAGTAAATCAAGTGTACAAGTTATTATCCAGAACAGTTTGCAGAAGAGAAAAGTATGTACAAAGTTTGTTAATCGCACATTGACTTTGTTCCCCACGCACTGACCCCCGAACAAATACGACATGTGGGCACCTACCACGACTTGATTGACAAACAAAATTCGGACTATTCTGTTTTGAAACAAATCATCTTGATTGAGGACACTTTGTGTAATCAATATGCACTTTTCACAAAATGACAAGGTTCCGAAATGACTTGAAGTATCAGTCTTTGACGACAAAGCCGACATTCAAGCCAATGTGTCGCATGAGTTGAACAACATTCGAAAATATGGCTTGGTGACAGCTTGACTTCGTTGTAAGGACACTATGTGCATTGTAGGCCTCCTCAAGCGGGGCAGACTGCAGAACACTTCAAATATTAAAACCGCCGTCTTTTATGATCCAGTCTCAAAGGTTCTTCCACTGAATGAGTTGTAATTACGCAATTCTGATGCTTAGTTTAAGTGGATGCAAGTAGTTTCTTACGTTACTACAGAGATCTGAAGGTAATCAACCTCGATCGGAAAATAAAATAAAATAAATGTGCAACTGAGACGGAAAAGTAATCGATAAATTTTAAACATGAACAGTGTCGTGAAACCTGTAGCGACAAAGATGTCAGTAATACCTTCTGGGAGTCATATGACGCCTTCTCATATAGGTGAAAACGTGCAACTTGAACATCGTAATTAAAATAAAAACTTTAAAGAGATCAGAAGATTCTGAAGCCTTGGGTTTGGATTATTGACGTTATTATAACTATTAATTATGAATTTATGAGTACATGGTGATTCGATATTGAATTTATTGTGATCCAAAGAAACAAACTCACACTGAATTAAATGACAAAATTATCAGAGAGACCTCATTTTTGTGCTACTCATCTGAATAATCTTCTGTAAACTAACATAAACTTTTGTGAACGTCGCCACATGAATCTCAAATTACTTACTAATATAGCAGGGAGTTATCAAAAGTTTCCTATACAATAGCACCCAGTTAACTTTAAACAACGCAAAAAAGAGATGTCAGAGATAACGTGGAAGTGTGGCATTGAGAAATATAGATTAGTGACGCCAGTCGGTTGCTGTGTGCAAATTTTGCCGTACATAGTACGTCGACAGGAATATTTCTCTGGAGTAATAAAAGAAAATAAATTTAAGAGAATCATATGGGCACGATCATGGAGCCATGTGACAGTAATTTCACCGCTTTTGCAGTTATACTCAAATATCACCCATATGCTGGGATGACACACAATTTGTGAAAGACTATTAAATGCTTAAGTTTATCACTGCCGTCTACTTCTAAACATGTATCTCAAAAAAGAAATATTATATAGAGTTAATGAACTAACACTAAACCATTGTGTCTGTCTAAAGTAGTTACGTAATTCGTAATCAGTCGTTGCTCTCTTCACTGAATACTCATACGAAAATGATACTACACTCTCCAAAAAGTAACACGAATTTAATTCATTTATTTCTTAAAATGAAATCTAGTTGTTGGCATCCTAAACCCACAAAGTAAGAATAGAAGACTTCTCAGTTGACAACAATAAGTTACGTGTTTCAGCGTAGGAGTGATTCGGGCAGCCCACCGCAAACATGGCAGTAACGTTGTACTCAAGGTGTCACGGGGCAGGAATGGACTGCATGAGCTCACATTTTGCAGTCCCACTGTACTGGACTGCCGGCCGCGGTGGCCGAGCGATTCTAGGCCTTACAGTCTGGAACCGCGCGAACGCTACGGTTGCAGGTTGGAATCCTGCCTCGGGTATGGATGCGTGTGATGTCCTTAGGTTAGTTAGGTTTAAGTAGTTCTAAGTTCTAGAGGACTGATGACCTCAGAAGTAAAGTCCCATAGTGCTCAGAGCGATTTGAACCATTTGTTGTGGACGCCCAAAATCACGGCTGCTTGGGAGGTTCCTTCACAATCCACTCTGTGCTACTTCCTTTGTTTTGTGTACACGATGGGATTGAGTCCTGGGTTGCCATTATAACAACACCAACTCGATTGTAACACTTCGTTTCTGAGGGGCTATCTGGATTTTTACAGTTGTTATGTGCAACCTGGGAGTAGGAAACATTGGCTTCCAACAAGACCACACCAGTTCATCGTTGAATATCTAGGACAGACGTCTCGCAGGTTTGATTAAAAATGAAAAATAAACATATCTGTAATTTGGAGTGATAGTGGTGAAAAGAAACTTACGTATTCCAGTTGTCATTGACGGAAATGAGTCACGTAATTTTTCAACACTTTCTGCGTAACAGAAACTACAACAAGATGGTATAAATGAATGTCAGCTGCCATTGGCACTGTTACATTCACCAGTACAACAGTAATAACTAGACTATTTTCATGTAGTGCACCTCAAATTTTTCTGCTTGAACGCTTATTAATCATGTATCGTCCAAAGAAAAAGTGAAGTAAATACTTGTAATAGTTATTTTGTAAAATCTTCTAGCACTACTCTTCAGCGTCAACACCATTTGCGTCTCATTTCGGGGTTAGAGCCTTTTGTAGTATTTATTCCTTCTTCTGCACCCTTAACACTTTCTAGACATTTTAGTTTACCCTACTTATGAGAACCAATGCAGGACATGGGGTTTTTTACGTTAACGCGTTTGTTGTGGAATGTATTTAAAAAGTTGTTCAACATTTAGTTCTTTGAAAAATAGATAAACTGATTCGTCCATCTGGCCCCCAAGTGAGATGTTATGAACAGGAATTATTCTGAAAGTATGTGTCATCAGACGAAAAACAAATATTTTAATGATATCATATTAGCTGTTAGTATCAGACGGACATTGTAAAGCGCCCCTTCATCATGCAACTTGTTTTCAATTTGTGTATGTATCTTCTTGATTACGTCCTCAACGAAAGTTACGCCATGCCTCTATTAATTCTGAATGACATCTCACGTAATTTTTCCTCAGTGGACGCCTGGTCTGGCACTACTTAACTCTGAAATGCCATCTACTGTCTCCTCAACATCCCCATTCACTTTTGACTTTTGACTTAAATTCATTTCGAGAAATAGAAAAACAGTATTCATAGATACTCTATTACTTCTGTCGGTTCATTCCAGTTCGAGAACTTTTTTGTATGTGAAGTCAAGTAGGTCAAGTCGATAAAACGGTAATAAAATTGACACTTCGTGTCAGACTGAAACTGTATGCCCGATTGAGACCTCTGACTTTCGCGGGCACTTTCTCGCGAAAGGTGAAGGTCCCAAGTTCGATTCTCGGTCCGGCACACTGTTTTAATCTGCCAGAAAGTTTCATATCAGCGCACACTCCGCTGCAGAGTGGAAATTTCATTCTGGTAATAAAATTGCTGGCCTGCTGCCTAACTTAGGATGGTCACCAATAGAGCAAAGTTTTCATAGAAAGGGGTATTTTATGAAACGTGGCAGGCAAATCTGCATCCCAGTTTCCTAGAAAATAAGATTGAATCTGCGTTTAGAGGATGATACCAGACTGGCTCTTATAGGGCTTGCGTTCATTTAAATATACACTGCCACACAGAATTCTGAGCTCTATGAAGCCACATTTCCTTTTATTTAATATGGTGCTGAACTTACTTGTTTCTGGATGATTTTGTGAGCCTAGGAGACACTATACGTTGGATTTGAGATAGGAGGGACCGAGAATACAACGAAAAAACGGGTCTTTGGTGAGAGAGCAGGCTGGTGCCTAAAGTATTGACATCACGGAAACGAGTGCGCCGGAAACATTCAGCGGTAGTGGCTATTGTTTATTTCTACTGCCTTGCCTTGCCCAAAGGCCAAAATTGGCCATGGTAGCGACGCTATCAACAGGACTGCGCAGCTTTTTCACGTTTTTGGAGGGCCTTTTTAGATAACCATCTGACGCATCTATAAAGAATACACAGCCTGCAGAAAATAATGGCCTAGTCTTGTGAGCTGCTCTTGGATATCATAGGAGCTATGATGCAAGGCCTAGTTGTTATATTAGTCTCTGACGGATAGGAGATGCCACTAAAGCGGCCGCTTTTTAGTAATAGTAGTAGTCGTTATTGTTGTAGTAGTAGTAGTATTAGCAGGAGTGCGTTTTGTGTGGTGACCGGCATCAGACTGCAACGTGTTGGGGTTTAGTAGGTAGAAATAACCATACTATTAGACCACTGCGTTTTGCATTTTTCACTATTAGTCAGCAGGCAAGCTTTGGTGGGAAAAGGTATCTGGGCGCTAGAATCCGTCAAAAATTTAGATACATCTCAGTGAGACGCAGAGGAGTTCAGTATCTAGCCGTCTTACAGGTAAGTGAAGCTGCACACATCTTGTGCATGAATGCATGAGACATCTTCTCTTTGATTTAACTATTCCATTTGTAAATCCACATTTTGAGATCTATAGCTAGGGACACTAAAATTAGCATTATCCATTTAAGTTGTCCACATTAAGCTAATAGTGCATATCTTATAGTTGTGGCCTGCTTACAATTCGTTTTCTGGATTGGGATAACTTTCCACACTCAATGTTACGCAGTGTAGCACCGAAAGTGTACTGGGTTCAGGATCCTTGGATCAAGGCTGTCGGGACTTTATAGCTGTCCTCCACCTGGGCTTCCAAGCAGAGTTTCCTGTCCATATAGGCAATATTACGAGTTAATCAATGAAATGTGCTACCAACGTCGCACTTCATGCGATGATGGTAGAAATAAGGGACACTTCAGTGAGGTGACTATCTGCTCTCGCAATTTACAGATTAAATATCTGTTTGGTCAATTAATTTCGATATTTAAGCTATAGGTTTCTTAAAAGAGAAAAGAGCTGCTGGTATATTGCACCTGTTTCAGAAACGAAATGTTAGAGCTGCAGCCTACAAGACTCTAGCCAAGTTGAAAGGGTATTGCCGATTTCCTTCCCAATCCTTCCGTAATCCGAGCTTGTGTTCCGTCTCTAATGACCTCGATCTCGGTGGGACGTTAAACACTAATCTCCTCCTCCTCCTCCTTCTTTAGCCAGGCAGACTCCAAAACCAATCATTACCTAACATCATCTTGCAAATAAAAATAAACAGCACAAACTACAAAGACTGTCTTTTGAACACTAGTGTTCATCACACCACATGATTTAAAATGACATTACATACAATGTAATTGTGGGTTCTGATTCATTCAAGTTATAATAATTGGTTGATTACAAGTGAAAACTATGTATCTACGACAAGCTCTCATTAACGTAGCGCCGGCCGCTGTGGCCGAGCTTCTCTAGGTGCTTGAGTCCGGGACGACGCTGCTGCTACGATCGCAGGTTCGAATCCTGCCTCGGGCATGGATGTGTGTGATGTCCTTAGGTTAGTTAGGTTTAAGTACTTCTAAGTCTATGGGACTGACGACCTCAGTCCCATAGTGCTTAGAGCCATTTGAACCATTAACGTAGCTCACACAAAACAAAAATAAAAAGCAGTATTTTTTTACACAAGAAATATCGCTTGTAACTCTAGCGTCGGGGTGTTGCATATTTGTAGCCTACGTCCTCTGAGCATTACATGCTCGAGTCGACGAGAGGAGGTCGCAGCGTGTCCGATGCGACAGCGAAGTGTGTCGACCGCCAGCACGCGCTTTCTCGGAGAGCCAGTCGACCCACTTCTGACAAGGGAACCTCCCCATCGCACCCCCCTCGGATTTAATTATAAGTTGGCACAGTGGATGGGCCTTGAAAAACTGAACACAGATCAATCGAGAAAACGGGAAGAAGTTGTGTGGAACTATGAAAAAAATAAGCAAAATATACAAACTGTGTAGTCCGTGGGCAAGATAGGCAACATCAAGGATAGCGTCAGCTCAGGAGCGCCGTGGTCCCCTGGTTAGCATGAGCAGCTGCGAAACGAGAGGTCCTTGGTTCAAGTCTTCCCTCGAGTGAGAAGTTTACATTCTTTATTTTCGCAAAGTTACGATCTGTCCGATCTTTCATTGACGTCTCTGTTCACTGTAATAAGTTTAGTGTATGTGTTTTGCGACCGCACCGCAAAACCGTGCGATTAGTAGACGAAAGGACGCGCCTCTCCAATGGGAACCGAAAACATTTGATCGCAGGGTCAACCGTTTCCTCACAGGAAAACACGTCTGATATATTCTATACGACACTGGTGACGGCATGTGCGTCACATGACAGGAATATGTTGTCGACCCACCTAACTTGTACACTTGGCGAATGGGTAAAAGGATTCTTCTACCTTGCCCGATTTAGGTTTTCTTGTGGATGTGGTATCACTCACAAAAAAGTGATGAAAACAGAGTTTGTCACATAAACTGCAACAAATGAATGCAGCAGTTTCACAGTCGCACGGGTTTCCCTGTGCTCTGTCAAAACATATGTTTTTAACGTTTTCAAATTTTTCCGTGTGTAGACCGTCTAATCCTACATATGTCCAAACAAATATGAACATGTCCTGGAATTTTTGATAGCGAAGCTGATTATGTATGAGTGCCTGAACTTTGATAATTGTATGAAAATGAAAAATTAAACTTTTCACCCGAGGGTAGACTTCAACCAAGGACCGCTCGTTTTGTAGCTGCTCACACTAACCACGGGACCACGGCGCTCCTGAGCTCAGATTATCCTTGATGTTGCCTATCTTCTTATGGATTACTCAGTTAAAATATTTTTCTTATTTTTTTCTTAGTTCCACACAACTTCTTCCTGTTTTCTCGATTGATCTGTGTTCAGTTTTACAAGGCCTATCCTCTGTGCCAACTTATAACTAAATCCGAGGGGGGTGCGATGGGGAGGTTCCCTTGTCAGTGAGGTCCGCCTGGTCCCGTATTCCACGAACAGCTGTCCTGTTGCTAGTATTTACATTAGTGCTCTTTCAACACATTTGGTTGAAAACTCCACAAGTATGAATAACCCGTCTGACCCCATATACGACGACCACGCCACAATGTAGCAAAAACTGTCGACCTAGTCATTGACTTCCTGTAATAACAGTGAAATTATACATTCCAAACTGTTTGTTGAAATAATCGGCAACCAGTTGTAAAGCACAAAGTTTGTTCCTTTAGCGGTTTCCTTTCCAGAAAATTTTAAGTAACATCATTGCAATCTTCTGATGGAGGGCATTAGTTGCCTGAAGCAGGGTGCTCATTGTTTCGAAAATAGAGCAACGAGTCACAGACATTACCAGAAATATTTCTTCTCAATCGTATATCCATCACATTCACTTAGAGGTGATCCAGACCTACAGTGCGAATGCTCCAGTGAATAAGGGTCTTATAGTGCAACCTTTGTACATAACCTTATTCTGAATGACGAATGGCATCATAGTCTTTGACGGGCTGGTCACGTTTCTGTTACGAGTGGAGACAGAAACAGGTAGTCGACATCGCTTAATTTGGTATTTTACGCTATATATGAGGACATCTGGCAGCCTGGTGTAACTAACGATGTATGAAGTAGCGTCACGGATCGATCATATAATTGATAAGGGAATGTTGTCCTGAAGAAGGACAAAATACTAAATTCATTACTTTAATACGGCAAACAACAACTGCACACCTTGGATTATTACAAAGCTCCCTTCGAAATTACATAATCGATCCGTGGTACTACTTTATGCATCGTTAATTATGCCAGGCTGCCAGATACCTTCATGTATAGCGTAAAATACCAAGTTAAGCGATGTCGGCTGGTCGTTTCTGTCTCCACTGGTAACGGAAACGTCACCAGCCGATCAAAGAGGTCTGCAGCTCGTGGTCTAGTTGCTGCGACTGGATCATGAGGTCACGGGTTTGATTCCCGGCCGGGATGAGGCTTTTCTCTGCCCGGCAACTGGGTGTTTGTATTTTCATCATTCGTGACAGTGACTAGATTGGACTGTGTAAGAAATGGACTGATGACCGCGCAGTTGATCGCCCCACAAACTAAACATCGTCATCTTCCTACCATACAATATGTTGTCGTTCGTCATTCAAAATTAAGTTATGCACAAATGCCGATCCAGAAGGTCCTTACTTTCTGGCGCATTCCGTCTCATTCATTTCTGCTCTGTCTAACACATTCACACCTGTATCTAAAGCGAACAGCACAATTACCATAATTATTTACACATCACGCTTGCAAACATGAACGGGCGCACTCTTCCAAAGGAGGTATCAGAGAGGTATCACAGGGCCCAGTGTCTCACCTTTTTGCTCACCCAAACAAAAGAAAATTAAATACCATCGATAGAGAAGCCCCTGACTTTCCTAGAAATATTTCTTCTCAGTCGTGTGTCTAACGTCTTCTCTTAGAGGTGATCCAAATCTACAGTGAGAATACCAACAGGCGGGTGGGACATTATCTTTGGTACCACGCTAATCTTTTATGGTACGTATTATACAGTGTAGTTAAGCTCCTGCAACATTAATATATAACATGGCCGGCTGGTGTTAAGGTGCCCGCAACTATTCAGAAAAGTCAGTGCCTTTTATGCAGACACTACCGTCACCGGATTGCCGAACACATACTGACCGAACCACTGCCAACAGCTCCTTTTCTATAATTTCATATCAACGTTCACAAGTGCTCAGCATGCGGCTTTTGAAGGCAGTTCGTTTATGTTGCGTGCTCTCACCGTTGCAACCGATGGTGTAAAAGAACCCGTATGTAGCGAGATCAACATGTTCATTTAAGTCAGTGTATTATAAAACAATGTTTTGTGGCAACGAATCCTTAATTGGCTTGAATTCTGACATGTGCTGATTGTTGCAGTAGAAGAGGTTCTTTTCCAGCAGCTCCATCAATCGGTCACTGTTGTCTTCATAGTGTGCCACATATGTAGTGAAAGAATTCTGTAAGCTTGAGGAATGCTCTCTTTGACAAAGAAAAATTTTTTGTCACCTCCAGTTTCTCTTCACCAGGCCTTGCTCTGGTGGGAGTGAGGATATGACAGGAAACGCACCTCTCAACTGGCAAACCTACATTTATTTGGTCTGTGAGTCAATTAAGTGTGGGCCATGAGTTGCAGTACTCAATAATAGTTTCACAGTGTTCCACGAAGCTTCATCGAGGTACAGAGTTACACAACTAGCTATATCTGGACCCATGACTATATCCTGAGCACGTATGAAAACTGGGACACTCCAGTAAAGGCTGAATGGAAGAAATATTCATGCAGTATTCTATACCCTAGGAACATGGTGTTTTGGCTTTCCTGTATACTGAGACACTTCTTCCCACAAACATTTCTATTTTGATTTTTTCACGTTATCCTTTCGATTGTTATTCAATCTTTTTCTCATTATCACCTCTCCCTTGGCAGTTCCGTCCTGGAGAACCGAATGGGAGCTTCTCCGGAATCTTTCAGCAATGGACAGACGATGATGATACTATTCGCATACGCGCTATGTATCTTTAATGTAGTAGTTTCCATTACCTTGTGCATCCTCATATCATTGATCATTGCTGATTCTTCCGGCTTTATGGGCCGTTTTGCTTTTCAAGGACAAGAGAGCGCCTGAACCTCGGTCGGCTTCTCCGAACTCTTTGATAAGGCCGTTGGAAAAATGAGGGTAACTTCTTATGCTGGAAGCCTTCGGCCTCGAGTGCTGATTATTAATCAAAATTTAAGGGGTGGTGAGTTTAGCACCCGGTACCGATGACGTTTTGATTTCTATTGAAAGACGCTACCACCCACGCCCTTTTTCTTTTGGCGAATAGTTTCCTCAAAATCGAATGACAGGGACTTCGAATCCCAAAAACTGTTTTTTTAATGTTTTACGCACAATTTAACAGTTTTACTAAAAAACTGTCGGTAGACAGGCACATAGGATGACTTCGAATTAATGGGAACAGCAGTGCACCACTAGGACAGTCCACCATGCGTCCCTTCGGTGTGCTCTCGGCCCATAAAACCGGACATGGTGTGGGCTACGAACCGATGAGTCACCATTTCGCCATCTCCGTGTGAGTTTCTCCATCTGATAACATGCAGGTGGCGGGAAACACGACCACGTCGACGACACTTCCGCATCACGACGTTTCTGTGTGAATTGGGCCCAGAGCCTAATCAGGTAAGGAGTGAGACGGAAAAAATAGTAAGAAATTGAAGCGATACCCTCGAAGTTATCTGTCATAATGAATAGCTCAGTAGGCAGTGCAGCAGAAGCGGAATGAACGTTTCTAAAAAGGGCGATAAAAGCAGTCTGAAAGGAAAACAAACAAGGTAATTGCGAAGAAACCATGGGTAATTGAAGAAACACTTCAGCTCATCGAAGAAAGTACAAAACTCTTGAGAGAAATTCAGGAATATCGAAATACAAGTCACTGAGGACGGAAATAATTCTTAAGTGCAGGCAAGCTAAACAGAAACTGCTACATGAAAAATGAGAAAAAATCCAAAATAAATTATTGTTGGAAAGACTGAGACAACATATAGAGCAGTGAAAACATTCGGTGAAATGCAAAGGGCGGTAACATTAAGACTACGATGGTAATTCTACTGCTAACTGCAGAGAAGAGTGCGTATAGCTGGAAACAGTACACAAAAGACATCTATGAGAAGAAAGACGTAAACAAACAAAGGTTAGGGTTTAACATTCCGTCAACACCCAGGTCATTACAGCTGGAGTCCAAACTCGGTTGGTTTCAGGGATGGGGCAGGAAATTTGCGGTGTACTTTCCAAGGAATCATCCAGGAATTTCTCTGAGCGACTTACTGAAATCTCGGAGAACTTAAATGTGGATAGTCGGATGCAGATTTGAACCGTTATGCTCCAGAATGCGAGTCCATTTTGATAACCACTGCACCACTTCGCTCGGCGGGGGGACTTGTCTGACGACGTGACAGGAGAAAGAACAGGAGTCGAGAGGGAATAGACAGGAGATTCAGTATCAGAAATGGAATTCGAGAGAGCTTTTGACGATTAAAGTCGTATAACGCAGAAGTGAAAGATAACATACCATCGTAATATTTAACACCAAAGAGTTTGTGGCAATAAAACTTCTATTCACGTTCATGTGTATGCGACTAGCGATATATGAGGGTGGTTTCGTAAAACTGCTAATTACCATGAAAGAATGGAACATTTTGGCTGCTATAGAGGTGTGTTGATAAGCTTGTTTATTCCAAGGATCGAACAAATAAGTTCAACGATGTACAGCGTACAGTTTTTTGTTGACCGATGTCTGAGATGATCACTGTGTCGGCTGCGATCGAAAAAGGAGAAAACCGAGATTTGTGCTGTTATTAAACAGTTCCATTTGAAGGGTAGAACTGCCGCACAAATGAAAATAGAATTTTATGAAGCTCGCGAGGACTGTATCCTACCGTTAAAGACCATTTACTTCTGGATTAATGAGTTTAAACGTGGTCGGGTAAGGAACGAAGACGAAGCGCACTACACATTTGGTGTCACCAGAAAAGAATCCATTAATAAAATGTATTATATGGTTATGTAAGAGCACAGAATAAAATTTTGCGAGATTTTTGAGACTGCGTGAGTGCATAATATCCTGCACAGACAAATGGCTATGAAGAAACTGTATGCGAGGTGAATGCCACTATTGTTCACAGTCTAAAGGCGCATTCGGCACAACATTTCAACACAATGTAGGCGATGATTAATCGCAATCTGTGCGAGACTTTGTGCCGATTTGTGACCGTTGATGAAACCTGGGTCTATCGTTACGCACCAGACTCAAAAGTACAGCCAAAACAATGGACAAAGGTTGGTTAAACCGCAATAGGGAAGGCGAAGACCATTTTATACTGATGGCCATAGTTTTTGGGACTCCAAAGCGTTACAGATTAGTTGGAAAGAGACAGAACCATCACTGGACACTATTACGCTTCATTTTCGCGTCGTTTGAAACTTGCGTTGGCTGAAAAAGGACGAAGGTTGGCCCAAAAATATGCTCTCTCATCAGGATAATGCACCATCTCGTAATGCAGCATCCCACACATAAGCGATAGCAATGGCACAAGTACGTCGACCTGGTTTTGAATTCACCCTAATCAGCATACGTCGCCCCAAGAGACTTTTTCCTATTCCGTAACTTGAAAATTTTCATTAAATGAAGAAGCGATGGTTTCAGTTAACGAGAAATTTGCAAATTTTTACAGAAACTATTCTTCCCATGGGATAAAAAGCTGGAGGATCGCTGGAACAAGTCTATATCCCTCAAAGGACGCTAAGTTGAGAAGTAAAGTGCTTTGATTACATAACAAATATTTTTTCTTGCTTTGTTAGCTGAAATATGAAATCACCCTCGTACTCTCAGACATTCAGGAAAACGTCATCCACATAACTCGGAAAATATCGAGAGCCGACGAGTAAGATAACTATCATACAACAAGGTTAACAGCTCAGGCATTGAAGTTGTTGACAGTAATAATATGAATAATATGCACACGAATGGAAAAGAAAACTGAGGATCTATCAAATGACGATTTGACGTTGCTGTTAATAATGGAAACAAGACGAAAGAAAAATCAAGACATATTCATAGGTTTTGACGACCTGGAAAACGCATTCATCAATGTAAAATAGTGCAAGATGTTCGAATTTATCGGAGAAATAGGGATATATAAAAGAACCAATAAGATTGGAACACCAAAAGGAAGTGCACTGTTAAAATGAGTATAGGACAGATATGTAATCTTTCGCCCCTACCGTTCAATCTTACATCAAAGAAGCAATGACAAAAATCAAATAAAGATTTTAGAGTGGGATTTTAAGTCACGGTGTAATGGTATCAAAGACAATCTTGCTATCTTCAGTGAAAGTGAAGAAGATTTACAGGATCTGTTGAATGGAATGAAGTGAATCATGGTAAGACAATGTAATGAGAAACAGCGAAATGAGAACAGCGAGAAACTTAATACCAGAAGTGGGGACCACAAAGTAGACGAAGTTAAGGAATTCCGCCAACCAGGTAGCAAAATAACCCATGACGTATGGAGCAATGAGGACATAAAAAGTAGACTAGTACTGGAAAAAAGGGCTTTCCTGCCCTGGAGAAGACTGCTAGTATCAAACAATGCCTCAAACTGAGGAAGAAGGTTGTGATAATGTGCGTCTGGAGCACACCATTCTATGGTAGTGAAAACCGGAACAGAAGATATTCGAAGTTATTGACTTGTGGTACTGCAGAAGAATTCGGAAAATTAGAAGCTCTGATAAGCTAAGGAAAGATGTCGTTCTGTATAGAATAGGAGAGGAAATGAACATAAGAAAGTACTGAAAAGAAGAAGGGACAGATGATAGGTCATTTGCTAAGACACTGAGCGAAATCCTCCGTGTTGCTAGAGCGAGCTTTAGAGTGGAGAAACCGTAGGAGGAGAAAGAAATTTGAATGTACCGATCAAATAATTGAGGATGTAGGTTGCAAGTACCCAACCGCACCCGTGGTCTCCTTCATCAGTGATTACAACTTCCTTCGTCCCGGGTTCGAAACCCACAATGTTGATTAGTAATCTGTATTGGCAGCCGAAGACTTCCGGCTCATCCTACCAATGGCCTTGTCAAAGAGGGCGAGTAGCAGACAGAGAATCCCGGTACTCCCCTGTTCTCGGGATGGGAAACTGTCTCTAAAGGTGGAAGACTCAGCAAAGGTCAACGACTGCAAAAGTTAATGGAAATCTCTGCATTAAAGACGCGTAAAGTGGATCCACAGGAAATGTGACCTGAAATTGGAAAAGTGTCGTGATGATCTCTCCACTGACAAAGAATTCCGGTATAGTCCCTCATTCGGATCTCCGAGAGGAGACAGCCAAGCTGGAGATGACAATGAGAAAAACATTGAATAACCAACGAAAGGATAACGTTCTACGAGTCGGGGCTTGGAATCTCCGAAGCTTGAATGTGATAGGGAAGCCAAAACATCTCAAAAGTGAAATGTAAGGGCTCAATCTAGATACAGTAAGGATCAGTGAAGTTAAATGGAAAGAAGGCAAGGATTTCTGGTCAGATGAGTATAGGGTAATATCAACAGCAGCAGAAAATGGTGTAGCGGGAGTAGGATTCGTTATAAATAGAAAGTTAGGGAAATGAGTGTGTAATAGTGAGCAGTTCAGTTATAGTGTTGTTCTTGTCAGAATCGACAGCAAACCAACACCGACTTCAATAATCCTGGTAACATGCCGACGACGAGACCTCAAGAGAGAGAGAAAGTATTTGAGGGCGCAGAAAGGGTAATACAGTAGCTAAAGGGAGGTGAAAATTCTAATAGTCATCGAGGACAGGGATGTTGTTGCAAGGGTAGGACTAGAAGAAAAAGTTACAGGAGAATGTGGGCTTATTAGTAGGAATGAGAGAGGAAAAATCCTAACCGAGTTCTGTAATGAATTAACGTTAGTATTAGTGAATGCTCTGTTCACGAACCATAAGAGGAGCGGCTATAGTTGCGAAAGGAAGGGTGATACGGGAAGATTTCAGATTACGTCATGGTCAGACAGAGATTCCGAAATCAGATACTGTGTTGTAAGGTGCGCCCACGAGCAGATATAGACTCAGATCACAATGCAGTAGTGACGAAGTGTAGGCTGAAGTTTAAGAGATTAGTCGGGAAGAATCAGTACACAAAGAAATTGGATACGGAGGTACTACGGGATGACGAGATACTCTTGAAGTTGAGTAATGCTATAGATAGAGCAATAAGGAATATTTCAGTAGGCAGTGTAGTTGCAGAGGAATGGACATCTCTAAAAAGGGCAATCACAGAAGCTAGAAAGAAAACGTAGTTATAAAGAAGGTAACTGTGAATAAACCACGGGTAACAAGAAATACTTTAGTTGATCGATGAAAGAAGGAAGTGCAATAACGTTCAGTTAAATTCAGCAATACAAAATTACAAGTCACTGAGGAATGAAATAAACTGGAACTTCAGGGAAGCTAAGATGAAATGGCCTTATGAAAAGTGGAAGAAATCGAAAAAGAAATGAGTGTCGGAAGGACTGACTCAGCATATAGGAAAATAAAATTAACCTTCGGTGAAATTAAAAGGAAGTGTTGTAATATTAAGAGTGGAATGGGAATTCCGTTGTTAAATGCATATTAGAAAGCGGATAGGTGGAAGGAGTGCAATGAAGTCCTGTATGATGGGGAATATTTGTCTGGCGTGACAGATGAAGAAACAGGAGTCGATTTAGAAGAGATGGGGAATCCAGTGTTACAGTCCAACATCGTTTACATGTGGAAGTGGCGGTGCTGAAGAGAGAGAATATTCTGGGGTCAATTCTGCCAGCAGGGCGGTGATTGTAGACACTGGTACCGCAGACACTGCGCTGGCACCTTCTGTGTCTTTAAAAGCGTTGCACTATGAGCAAACACTGCAACTGACAATCAACGACAGTGCCAGTAGCAGCAATCGAGTCGACTCGAATTATGAGCCGTCTACTGCTTTGTTGTGTCGCTGTCTTGGAATGATCCTCTTTAATGCTTCTTATTTTTACTTCTGTGACAGACAAAGAAGGAACTTGTTTGTGTGTTGCAAGACAGTGTTGAACAATATTCCAGACACCGCCCTAATGAGCACCCCAGAGTCAATGAACAGAGCTACATTTTCCCATGACACCGCATACTGACATAACGAGTGCAATGTAGTGGTCACATATACTGTTCCCTTCGGACAGCAAATGATCTAGGGGCTTTTGACCACAACTTGAGGTATCTGCAGGGACATGAAGAACTATTGACAGAAGAAAGCCAACTCAACACTAAACACAACACTGTCCTACGTCTGGTATGAACAATTATGTTCTGAAACGATAAGAACATTGCAGGTTGCACCGGGGTCGGATGTATGAGTTTTACGAAGGGGGGCAAACTTAAATTAGCCGCCCCTTCTTTCACTCTCACTCATAAAAATTAAAAATTTTGGAGAGTAATTCGGGTAATGTATTTCGCAATAACTGTCAGTATCTGACAACATTAATTTATTTTTATTAAATGAATTAAGGTCAAAGAAAACAAACATAAACAATTTTAAAATATACAAGAATATACCACAAATCTCATACGATAATGAATTTATAACTTCGATATCCCAGCTTTTCTGACTGAAAAAACGTTTATGATATCATCATGATATATGGAAGCAGCTCGTTTGTGCTCTATGGAGATTATACTCAGATCTGTTAATCTTTGTTGAGCAGTCACGCTCCTCAAATGACTTTTAATTAGTTTCGGCTTACTGAAATTTCTTTCTCCAGAGGGTACAGAAACTGGTATGGCAAGGAATATTCTTAAGGCTGTAGTAATGTTGGGGAGCCCCTCTATCAATTTATTTTTATAAATCAAACTTAACGTGGATGATGGAATTGCATTTTGGAAGTCTCTCTGTATTACCAGGGCATGGTGTTTGAAACTTTAAATTTCAAATATAAATTCTTCCTTGTTTAGATCTACTGCGTAGGTATCAGACAGTTCTGCTGCTTTGGCCTTTAACTCCTCCACTTCCATTTCTTGTATTTGGAGACCACACAGAAAACTAAATTTTGCCCTAATGTTCTCCAGCGCAGGAAGCCTCACAAAGATCATCGGTCATTTTTTCCTTTCTTCTGATCCTTTTTTCTAAGAATACCAGTGATACATTATTATCTTCTGTTAGCACTTTGGCCTCAGAAATAGCTTCAGAGGTATAAGAGTCTCTGGACGTTTTCAGAAAGTTCAAAACGCCTTGAATGTTTCGAAAAGCTTTAACAATTGTAAGGTCTTATCGTTGCAGAAACTGATCAGCATGATCTACTTTATCCAATACTGCATACCAGAAACAAATTAGTTGAGTGTTCTCATATTTTTGAAAATAGAACTGGCCTCTGTTTTGGTTTCTAGTTTTGAGAATTTATAGGTTTCAATTTCTTCCAGAGCCTTTACAACTTTATGAAAATGCTTATAAACTGCTTCAATTGCCTCTACTATTGCAGACCACCTAGTCCTGCTCTGGGGTATTATTGTTCTGGGTACTTGTTTTTTTAACATTTCCCGTCTTGATGTGGAACCCACAAAGAACAGATCCCAACGGTGGACAGTTCGAAAAAACGTTCATGCTTTAACAGATGTGTCGGTTCCCTCTGCTCCTACTAAATTTAAAGAGTGAGCAGCGCATGGTACGCAATAGGCCAGGTTATTCTTCTCAAGTATTCTTGAATGGATCCCTTTGTACTTTACAGCCATGATTGCCCCATTGTCATAATACTAACCTCTGCAGTATTTAATGTTCAACCCATCTTGTTCTATTTTTTCAATATTTCTTTACTAATATCTTCTTCTGCTTTGTCTGTAACTATAAAAAAGTTAGCCGAACTTTCCACAACTTCTATTTGCCATGTCATAGCGAACTACTTTTGTCATCTACTCATTGTGGCTGATATCTGGAGTCTAGTCAAACATCAGTAAAAAGTATGTAGCATCTAAAATATCTTCAATTATGTCTTGTATTATTCTGTCGGCAATCAAGTCAAGGAACTCATCTTCTATATGTTTGGAAAAATAGCTAATCTGCCCTTACTTGTGGCGTTCAATATGCAGACGAAGGGGGACACTATAATGTGATATCAGATCAATTCTATTTAGAAATTTCCCACTCTGTGGATCACAAAAATCACCAACGTCTTTTGTTCCTCTAAATGGAATTCCTTGCTTTGTTAGAAAAACGACTGCGTGAATAATACAGCGCAACGTTGCTCTTCTGTGAATTCCTTTTTTTTTTATCTGGTCTTGCAGCTCTCTGTCAGTGCCTCCGCTTCAGAGAGAAGACTCTAGAGCCTTCCAAGAGCAAAAACAAAGTTTGTGGTTTGGTGAATTTTCATGGGCAGGGAGTGTTTCACTAACCTTTTTCAATTAACAAATCGTTCCTCTGTAGCTAAGAAAGTTTTTGACTCAGAATCTGAGCCTGACAAGATAATCTGCAGGGAATATAATATAAAGGGTTTTTGCTCACACTATAACCTAGTCATGATCTTTTACTTTTTGTCCCAATGTTTAACTGCTTCAGAAACCCTTCTCTATGGCTTATACTGATGTCAAGATCACGTTCGTTTTCCGCTCTCATTTTTACAATGTTACATCTTTCAGAGTCAGAAAACCTCTTAGCCCATGTACCAGGATAGTTAAAATCCAACTGACACTCAAGAGTTTGATCCTTTTGCTGAACACAAGCAGATGTTCGAGGAAGTAGTGTTTCACATTACTTCAAATGGTTCAAATAGCTCTAAGCAGTATGGGACTTAACATCTGAGGTCATCAGTCTCATAGACTTAGAACTATGTGAACTCAACTAACCTAAGGACATCACACACATCCATTCCCGAGGCAGGATTCCAGCCAGCGACCTTATCAGCAGTGTGGTTCCGGACTAAAGGGCCTGGAACCGCTCGGCCACAAGCGCCGGCACATTCCTTCGCAGTGTCGTCTATTACCTTCATACTCGGCCATCTTCGGTTTCACCTGAAACCAAAAAATATATATAATCGATACTCAACTTGAGAGATTTACTGTCTTTGAGTAATTTGTTCTGTGGCCGAGCGGTTCTAGGAGCTTTAGTCCGGAACCGCGCTACTGCTACGATCGCAGGTTCGAATCCTGCCTCAGGCATGGATATGTGTGATGTCCTTAGGTTACTTAGGTTTAAGTAGTTCTAAGTCTAGGGGATTGATGACCTCAGATGCCAAGTCCCACAGTGCTTGGAGACATTTGAACCAGTAATTTGTTTACGACCTTCCCTGTTGTGGGAGTGTTACAGTACTGTAAGGGATTGATTGCTGAGTCAATCCACGTGAAGTGGTACAGAGAGGATTGCTTGGCCATTATTAAATATTTTGATTTTTTATGTGATTACCCTACAATTGAAAAGTTCAAAACAGCTTTAAAAAAATACCTTGCACCGTTAATGAATGGCGGCCATTTTTATTTGTAAGTGCAACACAATTTTCCAGTTTGGCGACGTAAGCGATAATCTGAAGATCTCTGACTGGGATTAAGTTACAACTTTGCAATTGGTCTGCTTGTTTTTAGGAAAGTCTCCTTTACAACATTGTCCATTACACAATATACCCAAAATTCGTTTTGTATTATATAATATTAGCTGATGTTTTGTTTGCCTTACTGACAGCAGGCTTTGTGAAAAAGGAATCCAATATTCGTGTCTGAGATAATACCTCACTTATTTTTTCTTCTTCTCTTCTGCTATTTTTCTGTGCGTCGTCCCACTTCTCCATTTTCGACCACCAATTAGTATACAAGTTATTAAACAAATTTAAATACACAACAGAAAAACAATAGAGATCAATACAACAGAAAACAACGATACGGCATGTAACGCGTCGTGCCCCAACAATAAATGGCGACGGGAGAGGGTAGGCTGCTCGAGCATTATGCATGAGAGCTTTAGTGTGAAACTAATCCCTGTCAGCCGGTGTTGAAATCTTAGCCGATTTTCGTCTGATGCTCGCCGATTTAAGGAATAAAAAGATCGAAAATGTTTCTGTTAGTCGACAGCCGAAATCCTGGCAGTTTTGTTGTATTGCTGTAAATATAATTAAATAATGTAATTTAACTTACTTGATTCACTTAGTTATTAAAATATTTACGTTAAGTAAGAAGCTCCAATAAGTTAATAATGGTATTAATATTTTGTATGGATCTTTAGAACAGATAGCTTAATACATTGTTTGAGTCAGTATTCTGATTACTGCTGCCAACTGCGTGACGTCTGGTGCAATAAGGCTGCAGCGCGACAACAGTGGTTTCTCGAATAACAATCGCACTTCATACGCGCAACCAGGATTTGATTGTGGGACGGTTTTTCAACAAATTATGAATAGCAACAGCGAGACTAGGGAACTACTGTCCAGTTCGTAAGCTGCCTTTAATGTCCTAATACCAAAGACTGCGTTTGGAATGTTGCAGTGACTAGAAGATGTAGACTGCTAACGAAAGCCATCGCATTGTGTGCGGCTGTCAATCCTCGTCCTTCGCTGTCCCAGAATGATCCAGCCAATGTTTTAGTGGGGCGGGGGGGTAGTGTTATTAATCCTGGCATTATGGTATTGGGAGCCGTTGAATAGGAGTTTTGGTAACGGCTCGTAGTAGTACGGCGTCTTTATGTGTTACTTCTCATGCGACAGAATCATGGTGTCATTATTCAACAGAACAGTACTCGTCCACACGTGGAATGTGTCTGTAAGCACTGTCTACCAGATGATGAAGCATACCTGTGATCAGAAAGATTCCCAGATATTTCCCCGTTATAACAAGTGCGGGCGGTGTCTTTCACATCAATTTCGTCCCAATGGCGGTTTATGGAATATCAAGGACAATCACCACTTTCGTTGTGCAGCTTGTCGCAAGAGTGGGTACAGCGGCTTTTGATACCCTTTCCAAACGAATTAGATCATCATGTCCACAGGGGGTGCAACGTCATACTGTAAGTGGGCTCACAATGTCAAAATGCTTAGGAAATCTGATCGATACTGTTACCACATACCGTCTGTCCCTGTTCAGTTTCAATTCGTTTCCTGCTCCCTGTGTGGGTGCTGCAAGTTTTGTGTTAGACTATGTATTTATCGATTTGAAGATGATCGTTAGGAAATGGAAAGCAGTTGTTTTACATAATTTGGAACTGAAACTTCAACGATAAATGTTTTTAAATGGATAGGGGAATTAATATACCGTACAGCAGAAGATGTACGAAGACGTGCTGCGGTAGTGCTATTTAACAGGGTGGACGTGTGGGTGAGACTCGCACCTGGTGCCTTTGCCACCGTGAGTTGACCGCCGCGTCGCGCCCGCCAGACCCGGCGCGCACTCCGCAGATGAGACGCGTCACAAAAGGCCGCCTGCAGGCCCCTGCATGCCCGCCGCTGTTTTCTTTTGTAGCCGGCAACAAAGCCGGGGGCGCGAGGTGGGGCCGCCGCCCACCCGCCGCTCTGCTGACCTTTGTCTGTCGCGCCGTCGCGATTTCCGTCTCCAGGCCCTTCTCCAGGTGCACTGCTTTCCCTTTACTCGACGTCCCGCCCGTCGGCTCTCTGACGTTATGGAACCCCCTCTGCTTCCTCATGCATGGTTGGTCGAGTAGGCAACAGGCATCACAGGCTCCTGCGTTCATTGTTGAGAACTTTTTGAGGTACGAAGAGAATGGTAATGGAATTAGACTTTTTTGCAGAATGTATGAAAATGTGACTAACTTGTTAGCTTTTTTCTTGGCAGAGTGTCGAATCACTCTGTGTAAGAATGGGTGGCAGGGTTACCTTTCGCTCTGTCCATGGGGGAATTATGGCCTCTGTCTTCAGATCTCGCTGTAACTGAGTGTGGTCCTATTTCCAGCGTGGTTCAAATTGATTAATTAAGAAACAGAGGGCCAACAGGGTTACAAAACACAAAGAAAACGTTATCATTAAAACACTCATATACTAGAACCAGAACAGTTCTCAAGATGAAACCCTTGCAGCCAACATTTCGCTGCAGATAATCGTAATCAGTGAAACAGGTATTTCAGTATATTAATAAAGAATTAGTAGTTACAGAGTGGCAAACAATATCCCTCACTATTAATTGTAACGAGGAGATAAATATTTCATTGGGCTATTAATCTGTTTTTAATTAATTTCGCCATTTTCTTTATAATTTAAGCTATCCTGATTGCTCGTGTAGAGGACTTGGCACTTGGTGAGGTTGTCTTCAATTGCAGGGTCACAAACAACGACATTTCACCCGATATCGCTGTAGATTTGTACATCTCTATGAGCTTATGGAGGAGTTAGTATTATTACATTTTCCTGTAAAAGTAGTACAAAGTATTTTTCATAGATTGTATGACTGACCTTCCCCTCCTACACTGCCTATCTCGTAAGAGTGTATAAATGGAATTTTGGATGCCGTACTTTAATCTTTCCTGACATTATGAGTGTTTCATAAGATTCGTATATGGGTACCAAAAGCCTGTAAATTTATCATTGAAGTAAGGTAATAACCGCAAGAACCTTCACCTGGAGAGGTTCAGCCGCCGAGTTGCAGGTCTTTTCAGTTGTTTTCACGCTGGGTTACTTTCGTGTTTCTGATGATGGATGATGATGAGGACAACACAACACCCAATCCAAACTAGAGAAATTCTCCGACACTGCCGGGAATCGAATCCGTGCCAACTGCATGGCAGTCAGACGCGCTGACCACTCAGCTAAGGGGGCGGATTGTCGACGATTCCCTTGAATAGAATAAGGGCTAAATTGGACTTCGGATCAACCTCATCAGACCATAATAAGAGGTGCTGAAATTTGTAGAATTTATGGGCTTCACTGTCAGTTATAAAACTTTTCTATTAGAAATGCCTTAATTTTTGTTACTTTCATTGAAAGATTCACTCTCATCATCATAATCAACTATTCGTAACCCACTTTTGGAGAAGGCATCCTCTAGGATTCTTTGGCTCCATGCATGTACATCCCTTATGCACGTTCTTTTATGTAATGCACCCACAATCCATAACCCTGTTTTCCCAGTCTTTCGTTTTCTGTTGAAAGGGAGAGAACAACTTCCTTTATTCGTTCATTATTGTTGTTCCTGGTCACATAAGTTTTATTTATCTCACACACTTCTTTATTATTTTGAAAACGAGATTTTCCAGGGTTACAGTAATTAAAAAGAATTGGCGCCAAATTTCTAAGCCAACACACACACACACACACACACACACACACACACACCCGCGCGCGCGCGCGCGAGCGCGCTCTTTTCTCTCCGAGACACAATACTTGATCTGTTATTAGAAGGAAAGAGCAAATGAGAAATGGAAGCTACGTGCGTAACCACTCACCCAGCAACTGTTTACAAAATGTAAAAACTGTGTTCGCATATATAAACATATTTGCTATCTTTTAAGGAGTTTCATTTTCAAAGAAAACATGGAAACCTATACATTTATCAATCTGCTCTCTGTATTTCAAAATCTTTTACACAGACTTGACTGCTTCCACTATCTCGTTAAGAAATAAAGTGGTATATACAATGAACATTGGAAAACGAGAGCGTACACTGATGACCCGGAAAGCACGTCACCATCAGCTTAATAGAGTGATGAATAACTTTTAGAGCACAATGCTGCATCGTTTATGTTTGATGTGAAATTCGGCAAGGTATGTAAAACGAGATATCTACACACAGATTACTCATTTCCCGTATATAATGGTCCTGTGGTTTGTGGAAGCAGAGCTGCTGTCAGATAGCAACGCTGATACGCTCCATTGAATCATAAAGTGAGTTGACAAAAATTGTGGGATACCACCTAATATCGTGTCGGACCTCATTTTGCCGACGCAGTGCAGCAACTCGATGTCGCCTGGACTCAACCAGCGGTTGCAAGTCCCCTGCAGATTCACTGAGCCATGCTGCCTCTGTAGCCGTCCATTACTGCAAAACTGTTGCTGGAGCTGGAATTTGTCCACGAACTGATCTCTCAATTATGTCCCATAAATGTTCGATGGAATTCATGTCAGGGGATTTGGATGACCAAATCATTCGCTCGATTTGTCCAGAATGTTCTTCAAACCAGTCGCGAACATTTGTGGCCCGGTGACATAGCACATTGTCAACCACGAAAATTCCATAGTTGTTTGGCAATATGAAGTCCAAGAACGGCTGCAAGTGCTCTCCACGTAATCTAACATAACAAAGACCCAGTCCATTCATGTATACATAAGCCAAACCACTAGTGAGCAATGAGCAGCTTGCAGACTTTTTTACAAATTGGATCCATGGCTGCGTGGTTTCCGCTCCACACTCGAACCCTGCCATCAGTTGTTTCCAACTGAAATCGGGGCTCGTCTTACCGGCCTTTTCCAGTCGTCCAGGGTGGTCACGAGCGCAGCAGAGACGCTGAAGGCGATGTCGTGCTGTTAGGAAAGACACTCGCATCGGACCTCTGCTGCCGTAGCATATTAATGCCCGATATCACAGCACTGTACAGAGGGATACGTTCATTGTACATCCTACACTGATGTGTAAGGCTACATCAAGCAGTGTTGCTTGTCTGTTAGCACTGACGACGCTACGCAGACGCCGCTGCCTTTGGTCGTTAACTAAAGACCGTCGGCCATTGCATTGTTCGTGGTAAGAAGCAATGCCTGGAATATGGTATTTTCGACAGACTCTTGAGAGAATGTCGAATTCCCCAAAGCTTTCCGAAAGTCTCATGCATCTAGCTCCTACTACCATTTCGTGTTTAGAGTCTGTTAATTCCCGCGGTGCGGCCATTATTACGTAGAAATCCATTTTACATAAATCACCTGAGTAGAAACGAGAGGTACGCTAATGCACTGGCCTTTTATACTTTGTGTACGCGAAACTACGGCCCTCTGTATATGTGTCGATCCCTATACCACGACTTATGTCACGTCAGTGTATCACTCGAATTTTATGACAAAAGCATCAACGTGAGTTCACAAAATTGACCCCTAAACCACTGTACAACTAGCCGGCCTTGTGGGACGCACATTTATTCACTAGGGAATACAAAACATAAATTGATGTTAGTGGTTGCAAGTACCCGTGGTCTAGGGGTAGCGTCTTTGTTTCATAATCAAGATGTCTTCGCTCCCGGGTTCGATCCCCGCCACTGCCTAAATTTTGATAAATATCCAGCATTGGCGGCCGAAGACTTTACGGCATAAGAAGTCAGCCTCATTCTGCCAACGGCCCTGTCAAAGAGGGCGGAGGAGCGGATAGAGGTTCAGGGCACTCTCTTGTCCTAGGGGTGGGAAAATGCCCCTAAAGGCGGAAGAATCAGCAATGATCAACGACATGAGGATGCAGAAGGCAATGGAAACCACTGCATTAAAGACACGTAACGTGTATCCACAGGACATGTGGCCGGTAATTGGAGAAGTGTCATGATGATCTCTCCATTGGCAAAAGATTCCGGAATAGTCCCCCATTCGGATCTCCGGGAGGGGACTGCCAAGGGAGAGGCTACCATGAGAAAAAGATCGAATAATCATCGAAGGGATAACGTTCTACGAGTCGGGGCGTAGAATGTCAGAAGCTTGAACGTGGTAGGGAAACTAGAAAATCTGAAAAGGGAAATGCAAAGGCTGAATCTAGATATAGTAGGGGTCAGTGAAGTGAAGTCGAAGGAAGACAAAGATTTCTGGGCAGATGAGTATCGGGTAATATCAACAGCAGCAGAAAATGGTATAACAGGTATAGGATTCGTTATGAATAGGAAGGTAGGGCAGAGGGTGTGTTACTGTGAACAGTTCAATGACCGGGTTGCTCTAATCAGAATCGACAGCAGACCAACACCGACAACGATAGTTCAGGTATACATGCCGACGTCGCAAGCTGAAGATGAACAGATAGAGATCGAATAATCATCGAAGGGATAACGTTCTACGAGTCGGGGCGTAGAATGTCAGAAGGATGAGGATGAGGATATTGAAAGGGTAATGCAGTATGTAAAGGGGGACGAAAATCTAATAATCATGGGCGACTGGAATGCAGTTGTAGGGGAAGGAATAGAAGAAAAGGTTACAGGAGCATATGGGCTTGGGACAAGGAATGAAACAGGAGAAAGACTAATTGAGTTCTGTAACAAGTTTCAGCTAGTAATAGCGAATACCTTTTTTAAGAATTACAAGAGGAGGAGGTATACTTGGAAAAGGCCGGGAGTTACGGGAAGATTCAAGTAGATTACATCATGGTCAGACAGAGATTCCGAAATCAGATACTGGATTGTAAGGCGTACCCAGGAGCAGATATAGACTCAGATCACAATATAGTAGTGATGAAGAGTAGGCTGAAGTTCAAGACATTAGTCAGGAAGAATCAATACGCAAAGAAGTGGGACCGAAGTACTAAGGAATGACGAGATACGTTTGAAGTTCTCTAATGCTATAGATACAGCAAGCGCAGTAGGCAGTACAGTTGAAGAGGAATGGACATTTCTAAAAAGGGCCATCACAGAAGTTGGGAAGGAAAACATAGGTACAAAGAAGGTAGCTGCGAAGAAACCATGGGTAACAGAAGAAATACTTCAGTTGATTGATGAAAGGAGGAAGTACAAACATGTTCCGGGAAAATCAGGAATACAGAAATACAAGTCGCTGAGGAATGAAATAAATAGGAAGTGCAGGGAAGTTAGACGAAATGACTGCAGGACAAATGTGAGTACATCGAAAAAGATATGATTTTCGGAAGGACAGACTCAGCATACAGGAAAGTCGAAACAACCTTTGGTGACATTAAAAGCAACGGTGGTAACATTAAGAGTGCAACGGGAATTCCACTGTTAAATTCAGAGGAGAGAGCAGATAGGTGGAAAGAATACATTGAAGGCTTCTATAAGGGTGAATATTTGTCTGATGTGATAGAAGAAGAAACAGGAGTCGATTTAGAAGAGATAGGGGATCCAGTATTAGAATCGGAATTTAAAAGAGCTTTGGAGGACTTACGGTCAAAAAAGGCAGAAGGGATAGACAACATTCCATCAGAATTTCTAAAATCATTGGGGGAAGTGGCAACAAAACGACTATTCACGTTGGTGTGTAGAATATATGAGTCTGGCGACATACCATCTGACTTTCGGAAAAGCATCATCCACACAATTCCGAAGACGGCAAGAGCTGACAAGTGCGAGAATTATCGCACAATCAGCTTAACAGCTCATGCATCGAAGCTGCTTACAGGAATAATATACAGAAGAATGGAAAAGAAAATTGAGAATGTGCTAGGTGACGATCAGTTTGGCTTCAGGAAAAGTAAAGGGACGAGAGAGGCAATTCTGACGTTACGGCTAATAATGGAAGCAAGGCTAAAGAAAAATCAAGACACTTTCATAGGATTTGTCGATCTGGAAAAATCGTTCGACAATATAAAATTGTGCAAGGTGCTCGAGATTCTGAAAAAAGTAGGGGTAAGCTGTAGGGAGAGACGGGTCATATACAATATGACAACAACCAAGAGGGAATGATAGAAGTGCTCGTATTAAGAAGGGTGTAAGACAAGGCTGTGACCTTTCGCCCCTACTCTTCAATCTGTACATAGAGGAATCAACGATGGAAATAAAAGAAAGGTTCAGGAGTGGAATTAAAATGCAAGGTGAAAGGATATCAAAGATACAATTCGCTGATGACATTGCTATCTTGAGTGAAAGTGAAGAATTGAATGATCTGCTGAACGGAATAAACAGTCTAATGAGTACACAGTATGGTTTGAGAGTAAATCGGAGAAAGACGATGGTAATGAGAAGTAGTAGAAATGAGAACAGTGAGAAACTTAACATCAGGATTGATGGTCACGAAGTCAATGTAGTTAAGGAATTCTGCTACCTAGGCAGTAAAATAACCAATGACGGACGGAGCAAGGACGACATCAAAAGCAGACTTGCTATAGCAAAAAAGGCATTTCTGGCCAAGAGAAGTCTACTAATATCAAATACCGGCCTTAATTTGAGGAAGAAATTTCTGAGGATGGACGTCTGGAGTACAGCATTGTATGGTAGTGAAACATGGACTGTGGGAAAACCGGAACAGAAGAGAATCGAAGCATTTGAGATGTGGTGTTATAGACGAATGTTGAAAATTAGGTGGACTCATAACGTAAGGAATGAGGAGGTTCTACGCAGAATCGGAGAGGAAAGGAATATGTGGAAAACACTGATAAGGGGAAGGGACAGGATGATAGGACATCTGCTAAGACATGAGGGAATGACTTCCATGGTACTAGAGGGAGCTGTAGAGGGCCAAAACTGTAGAGGAAGACAAAGATTGGAATACGTCAAGCATATAATTGAGGACGTAGGTTGCAAGTGCTACTCTGAGATGAAGAGGTTAGCACAGGAAAGGAATTCGTGGCGGGCCGCATCAAACCAGTCAGTAGACTGATGACAAAAAAAAAAAAAAAAAAAAAGTTACAAGTAATGTTCATGTAGTGTACAGCTGTCATTGTGCCTTTGTCTACTAACACAGATTCCGTCGAAGCCCAGGTGCATCCCACGCACAGCGTATTACTGATTGTGGCATCGTGTCCGAGGCAAGGTGCATATTTCGAAGAAATTTCGCCTGGATGTCGACATATCTGGACACGATCGTCGACCTCCTGGAAAAAGAAATGTCATTCATTCGACCATGTAACACATTTACATTGAACCCCTTTGGGTCAACAAGGAACACGTAGAACTCGACTGCTGCGGAGACCCACGTTTAACAATGCATGCGGAAAAGTGTGCTTCGAAACAATTGTGGCAAGGACAGCATTTTACTCCGTCATCAGGTAAGTTACACATCACCACCTGTCTCACTTTTGTGATGAGGCTCTCACGTCCAGATGTCTCACTCGTGTTTTCACCATCCTTCAGTCGCAGCGGGCGGTCATGAGGTGGTGTAACTATTGTTTATTTGCTGCTAAGGTCGTATAATATTTGCCTGGATATTACTCCAAACTTCAGTTTGTGTGAGGATATCTGCTTCCATTAGGACACTTAGGAGCTTTTTACATTAATTATTGGAAGATTTTTCTTGAGGACTGCTTCAATGTGTCTTCTCGTAAGTAACTTGCTTCTATGTGCTACACGAAAACTACCTGTAAATTCTGTGTACTGGAACAACATTAATCGGCAGCCTTAAATATGACAGACGAAAAATTGTTAGTATCTTTTCTGCGCGTTTCCTGACTATTTGCTTGTATGTCTCAGGAAAACTGTCATGCAATGCTGCTACAGATTTCTCAAACATAATCTGCAGTTGATTCAAAGAGTTGCTGCGTTCAAAAAGGGAAATTTGAACATTGTCGAGTCCCAAGCGTGGGTTTCGCAAAGGATTGAGCAACACGGTTCGTGAAAGGGATTTAGCCGGTCGACCTTGGTGAGAGGGAGACTTTGATCTGGCTAAGATGTTGAAATCCCTGGTGTGAAGGTACAAGGCTAGGAGGTGGGTGGAATTAAACTCTTGCGAACGTTACACAAGTTTTAGTTTATTCAGGAAGAATTACAGGTCACCCTAACAGCATAGTGATTGTACCTCCAGAATGTCCATGTCTGTTATAGAGGCGTTGCCTAACTTCACCGTTCCGACTGCCTGATAGAAGCTCTTCAGTACTTTCTATCCACACTATTACCCTACGTCAGAGTCCCGCGGCTATGACGTAAACGCTCATCAGCGACTTCATCCGGCTGCCTGCCTACAGGCCAAGTTGGCTGCTGCTAACCACGCTGACTACTGTCGCTACCGGGAAACTAACCTCGAGTGAGAGAGGAGCGGCGTGCTCCCGAGTTGTGTTAGCTTTCCCCTTCAACCCCGCCAGCGTTTGTCATGACGTAGCGTCGAAGGCTACTTGTCCTTATTTGGTACTTTTTAAGTACGAATTTCATTATTTTTCTCCAGAAGCTGGGTGAAGGGATAGAGGTGCCTCTCCCTGTATGGTCACGCACTGTGTCCTGAGACCTTCAATGGTTCCTCATGACGTTGTGCTGTCCCCAACAAGGACCCTCTTTCTTTCTCTCTCCACTCCCAGACTTCTCTCTCTAACCAGAAGTGCTCTCTGTTGATACTCCTAATTGATTGCTTATCATAGGTCCCCTACACAGAGCTTCTTTTGTTTCTTTATAACTTGGAGTCTGTTTACTTTCATATCACGTGCAGCTGCCCGACAACTTGAACTGCCGCGTCGGCTATCCAGTTACGTCGTGTTTCTTTATGACCCCTCTGCCACGCCCGGCGTCCATCTTTACATTTTGCCTCATTTAATGTTTACGTACTATTTCCGTCGTACTGCCTGAGAACGATTGTAATTAGACTTGGCTTTTTCCTGTGGTTGCAACAACATGTTGAACCCCTGGACATGCAACTAAACCAGGAAAAGCATTTGTCTAGCATATTGTTGAAGTATAGGTAGTACTGCGGAGTAGATTAGTGTTTTACGTCCCACCGACTACGGGTTCACTACATACTGAGCACTAGCTCGGATTATGCAAGGATTGAAAGAAAATCAGCCGCAGCCTTACAAGGGAACCATCCCCGTATTTCGCTGAAGAGCAATGGGAAATGACGGAAGGCCCAAATCAGAACTGTCAGTCGCAAGTTTCAACCGTCGTCCTCCTGAATGCGAGTCCAGTGTGCTAATCATTGCGCCACCTCGCTCAGAGGTAGGACCGCAGCTACGTGATCGAGCTTGGATACCACAAAAGCACTGATGCAATAAGCCATTTGTATTCAATGTAAACTTTGAAGATTTTAACTCCTCAATGACGTTATGACTGTGTTTTCTCCTACCAGCTGAGTTCTAACACTTGCGTGGGATTCGCAGTGATGATTATAACCAAATGGCGTTTTTTGTCAGCTGCTTGGAGCCATCAGTGCCATCGACACTGAGAATACGGTCCCAGGGCCCTTGAAAACAGTTTACCTATTTTGATTTAGTCTCAGCTACATTTTTGACTTTTTTTTTTAGTATGACAGTGGAACTGATTTCATCTTGCTCATCACTTAAAACTAGACTGTGTTCATCTGCATACGTGTATAGTGCAAGATTCACTCCTTATATATCCAACATTTGGTCAGTGCGATCTTCGGGTAGGAGGTTCCGCTGTAATTGAAGGGAGAGAAGCAGACAAAAGACAACCCTGACTTAGGGCCTTCTGCAAAAGAATCTGCTTGCGGTCGATTATCATTGATTTCGATTATGATGAGTGCATGTAGCACACATACATTGCGATGCTGATGTCTTTTTATAAAATTCCATTTTATCCATGACTCTTTCAAGGTTAGGTATCGACAAGTAGTACCAACTCCGCGTATCATTTTGTGGGCAACAGTCGCCTACAGTGACAGCACAGCTTGGTCGTTACCTAGGTAACAATGATGCAGGATGGACGCAAGACTGTATGTAGCTAATTATATAGACATTTACATAATGTCAGAAAGGTTGGAGTGTTCTTTTAGTAGGAATATACACTGCTCAAAAGAAAGAGAGGAACATGAGTTTGGTCGCCTGCCATACTCCATTTAGTAAAAACTGAAGACTGGTTACTTTACCAAATTATACCTCTAACTTCCACGAATGAAGTACACAACAAAACATCACTACGTCCTCGATCGTTTACATAAAAGAAACTAGATTGCCCGACAAGTGTCGAAAATATAGTTGAAGTAACCATTCATCCTGTCATCCTGGGTGCTTTTCAGTGACCTTAAAGAACCTAAGTGACATGTGTAGCCTCCGTGAGCGTTTATCACTGTCTGAAACATGACATGCTCCGTATACGTCTAAAAAGATCACACTGTGGTATCTGTTTCCATTTTTCAACGAGAGACCGTGAGAGTTCTATGAGAGTCTGTCGTGGAACAGGATGACCACGATAACGTCTATCTAGCATTTCCCACATGTGAAACAGATGGGGTTTAGATCGAGACTCACCGCCAGCCATTCTATTCCTCCAATGTTCAGACTTCGCGAGGCCCTTGCTAACGCCCGCCACATAGGTACAGGCATTAGAAGGAATTCAAAGGCACCACATGGTCCAGTAGGACCTCTTCCATGTCTGGCGATAAGGCGACGAAAGAAAATGATAAGATCCGTATGCCTCTCAACACTGAAACCTTCCCACATCAGAGAAAGGCAGTCTGTGGATTCCCTGGACAACACTGGCAGGTAAAGTTCACCACGGGTCACCGTACACGAAGACAGACATTATCTAGCATCACATGGACTCTACTGCGAACAACATGTTTTGCCAGTGACGAAGCTGCCAGTCGAAGTGGAAACTGATGGCGAGCTGCAAGAAGTTCTGTCAAGCGGGGTAATCGAACAGAACGCCTGAGTCACTGTTTCATCGGACACAGCGTCCAGCGGCCTTTCTGAGGTCGTCTTGAAAAGCGCTGGCGGTATCCGTACGACGCCGCAACGCCCAGTTGCCCAGTTATCGGTCTTACTGTGGGGTTATGAAGCGTCGGCGACCTTGTCCAACTCACCTTGTGTAGCATGTCTACAGCCAATGGATTTCAAAGGGAGAGGCATTGGCATCTGTAGGAACACGATCGAAAGTCCATCCTTTCTGGATCAAACAGATCGCTCTTACAGCTTGCACTGTATTAAGATGTCGCATTGCATGTTGTCCACAAATGGCAACTGCCATCTGCGTACCTCACAACAAAAGAATGGGTCACACGTACTCACGTCCTTCTGAGGGATCACCTGGAACTGTAATGCGTAACGCAACCAACATATGAGGAATGTTGTTAATCGTTGCTTACATTAAAAGCGAGGATCTCAAGCCATCTAATGAGGCCATAGATCGATTGTAAGTGACGTCCTTCGAACCAACACGTGGTCGAAGCAAAATCAGCTTTCATAATAAAACACAACAGACTTCCACCCTACCCTTGACACCACTGAAGTTGCAGATGGTGATGGTTTGAGGTCAATGGAATGCACGCTACAGCGCTTTTGACTTCGAGCTGTTCTTGAAGTGAGCGATTTATAACGGTTTTTTGCGTCACTGTCTTGCCAATTGCTGCTCAAATTGCTGCTGCTGATGCACTACGATGCGCCACAGCCATACACTGAACACGATGGCCTTCCCTCTCCGTAGGGCTAGGTAGCCATCTGGAGCCCGGTTTTCTTGCAACCGTAGGTTCCCGTGAACATCGCTGCCAGAAACCAAGCACAGTAGCTACATTCCTTCCAAGCCTTTCCGCAGTACCATAGAAGGAACATGCAGCACCTCGTTGCCTTATTACACGATCTAATTAAAACTCAGTGACGTGATGATGGTAGCGTTTTTGTCGCCTTAAAGGCGTTCTTGACTAACATCAACTCAGCACGTCCAATCTCAACGTCCAATCTCAAAGGTAACTAACGTTCAGACCGTTACAGCGTGTATTTAAAGCACACATGATCTGCATCCTCATAGTGCCGCTACACCCACCAATCTTATGCGTCTGGCGCGAAATAGCAATATACGTCATCTTCCAAACGTAGAAACACGCATTTCAACTTGATGTCGCTCAAATCCTTCTTGGTGTTGCCATCTTTTTCCGTCTATGTATAATTTCGGTTATTACTTTGAATGTTAAGAAAGGTAGGAAAATATTCTTGCTTGGCAAGAGTAACACGATACTAATTGCAAAGTGTCTGTGTAGTCAACATCAAATATTCGATGCTGACGACAGGTTGTGGAGAAAAAATGGAAAAACTTCAAAACCATCGTTCAATATGCCTTAGACACGTACGAGTGTGAGTCAAACGAAAACGTTAAATTTGCAATAACAAACCGGAATTTCGCGCCGTTATCCTGTAAGTTGGTAAGCGTGCTACAAACAGCGTGCAGAATGGCCTGTAGTTGGCTGCATAGTTGAGATGCCCACATACCGTCGCAGTATCAGTAAAAAATGGCCGCCCCACTTGCGACTTGCACCAGGGAAGAAAAGCGTTCTGTTATTCGGTTTTTGCGTAGTGAAGGTGTGAAACCTATTAAAATTCATCGACGAATGAAGGTTCAGTACGGTGATTCATGTTTGACACAGCAGCAAGTCTACGAATGGAGTAGCAACTTCGCAAATCGTGTGACTTCAGTGGAAGATGCTCCTCTTCCAGGTCAGCCACAACGATTTGTGACTCCACAGAACTTTGTAGCAGTTGAAGCTAGCGTGACGGTGAATAACCGAGTGACAATGAATGACATTGCAACATGTTTACAGATTAGTCATGGATCAGCACACCATATTGTGCATGATGTGCTCCAGTTTCACAAAGTGTCTGCAAGATGGATGCCACGGCAGCTGACTCCTGAAATGAGAGAACGACGTGTTCATGCTTGTGAAGAACTTCTTCGGCGCTTTGAATGAGAAGATGATGGCTTCCTTGCAAGAATCGTTAGTGGGGACGAAACCTGGGTTCACTTCCACCAACCACTCACAAGACCTTGCCCCAAGTGATTTGCATATGTTTGGGCCTCTCAAAGACGCAATGGGAGGAAAGAAGTTGCGTTCTGATGAAGAGGTACGCCAGGCGGTGCATAAGTCGTTCGCGGACTACCGAAAGAATTTTTTTCTAAAGGAATTTATGCCCTTTGTCAGCACTGGAGGACTTGCATTGAGCGTGGGGGAGATTATGTTGAAAGTGATACAGCTTTCTACCACTTCGGCTTAATAAATAATATTTAAAAAAATATTTAAAATTCTCACTTGAATCACGCTCGTATGTTCCGAGCAATGGCTTAAGGGATGGAAAAAACCCACCGTTGTTTAACAGCCGTGTTAGGAAACTGCTCCGTAAACAAAGAGAGTGTCATTTCATATTGCAGGAAAATCAGAATCTAGGTGTGAAACAAAAACTGAACGAAACGAAAATGAGCTTAAAGAGAGCAATGAAAGAAGCGTTCAATAACTTTGAAAGTAAAATTGTGTCAACTGATCTGATTAAAAACCCAAAGAGGTTTTAGGATTACGTCAAATCAGTTAATGCTTCGAAATCATCTGTTCGGCCACTCAGTGACCACACAGGCACCGAAAGGAAAGTTAGGAGGAAGGAGGCTGAAATACTGTATTCAATTTTCCGAAATGGTAGTAAGGTTTCTCCTTTGAATGATCGTGTCGAGGTCGAAATCGCAGATACTGAAATAACCGGACCCGCAACATAAAAGGAACTACTATCGCTTGGTAGTAGAAAGACATCACGACCAAATGAGACGCTTGTAAGATTCTACAATTATTATGTGAGAGAACTTGCTTCATTTATATTAGTAATTCATATTAGTGCGTTGGAGCTACAGTGTTTGTTAGAAAGCGCAGGTCATTCCCGTTTTGAAGCAGCGTTGCAGGACAGACGCACATGATCATAAGCCTATATCGTTGACGTTCAAATGGCTCTAACACTATGGGACTTAACATTTGAGGTCGTCAGTCCCCTGGACTTAGAACTACTTAAACCTGACTAACCTAAGGACATCACACACATCCATGAACGAGGCAGGATTCGAACCTGCAACCGTATCAGCAGCACGGTTCCCGACTGAAGTGCCTAAATCGGTCAGTCAAAGCAGCCGCCTATAGTTGACATCAATCCGTTTGACTAAAGAACATGTTTTGGAGCATGAGGATTTCGAAGGCCGAGAACGTCCCCTATAAAAATCAACATGTTTTCGACCAACAGGATCAGCTCGCTCTGTTCTTTGTTTTCGTTTGCTCTGTAGAACACGACGTTAAGGTTGATACCGTGTTCCTTCACTACAGGAAAGCAGATGACACAGTCTGGCACTACCATTCAATGAAAAAATAAGAGCTTACCAAGAATCGGACCAGATTTGCGACTAGACTCAAAGTTTCCGTGCAGGAGGATCTCAACACGTTGCTCTTGACGGGACAAAATCGACAGGTGACATCCTGGGGCGTCGGGTACTCGGCCGGATATCAATGTCAATCCTGAGTGCAAGAGCGACGCTGAATCTGGCAGAATACGCGACACCTGAAGATGTCAAGAGATTACAGGGAAAATCTGAAGAAAATATGTGAAGGTGATTTCCGGAGTACCCCAGGGAGTTTGATAGGACCGTTACTGTTTATGTCATACAGAAATGATCTAGTAGAAAGCGTAGGAAGCTTTTGGAAGTTGATGCGCTTGTCTATAAGGAATTATCAACGTCAGAAGACATCATCGATGTGCGGAACAGCCTCCAGCGGAGTGTTGATAGGTGCATGGCCTGATAGTTGACCCTTCAAGTAAATAAATATAACATATTGCGCTTAAATAAGGAATTATTCATAGCAAGTAACTTTAGGGAATATAACTCATCCATGAAAGAAGTGGCTTAGAAGGCGCTTGTTCGATCGATTCTTGATAATTGTTTATTAATGTGGAATATGTACCAGGTAGGACTGATAGAAAAAGCAGAGAAGATTCAACATGGAGTGTCGCGTTTCGTCACAGGGTTGATGGTGCGAAAGCGTTACAGAGAGATACTCAACAAACTGCAGCGGCGGACGCTACACGAGAGGCTTTCTGCATCAGAAGGAGGATTACTACTGAAATTTCGAGAGAACACGCTCCGGGAAGAGTCAGACAGCTGGTTAATTCCTCCCAAATACATGTTGGGAAATGACCATTATGAGAGAATTCGAGAAATTAGAGTTAGCAAAAAGGTTTACCAACAATCATTCTTCTCAAACGCTATTCGCGAGTGGGGCATGGAAGAGGGGATCAGTTAGTGGTACCAGAAGTACCTTCCAGCTTACACCGTCAGGTAACTTCCGGAGTATTGATGTAGATGCAGAAAGAGGATAATACAGAATATTTGCATCTACCAAAAAGGAACATTACAACAGAAGAAGAAGGACAAAGTGCTCGATTTAAAAAGAGTGCAAGACAAGAAAGCTGCCTTTCTCCCCTGCTGTTCTATTTATACATTGCATAATCAATGATGGAAATAAAAGATAGGTTCAGTAGTTAGACCAAAATTCAGTGTGAAAAAATCAACGATAGTATTCGATGTGACGCCACTATCCTCAGTGGAGTCGAGGAAGGGTTGCTGGAAATCCTGAGAGATATAGTATGTACTAGAGAGTATGAACCGAGAGTAAAACGATAAAAGAAAAAAGAGGAGTAACAAAAAGAACAATAGTGATAAAATCGACCTAAAATTTGTGACCAGGAATGAACTAAAGGGATACTGACGTTTGGAAGCAAACTAACTTGTGATGGCGATACAAGGAGGACGGCTTTCATGGCCCTAATCTTTATTTGCCGGCCGAAGTGGCCGTGCGGTTAAAGGCGCTGCAGTCTGGAACCGCAAGACCGCTACGGTCGCAGGTTCGAATCCGGCCTCGGGCATGGATGTTTGTGATGTCCTTAGGTTAGTTAGGTTTAACTAGTTCTAAGTTCTAGGGGACTAATGACCTCAGCAGTTGAGTCCCATAGTGCTCAGATCCATTTGAACCAATCTTTATTTGTAGAAGAAATTTCTGAAAATGTGCGTCTGGAGCAAGTGGTAGTACGGAAATGAGACATGGACTCTGACGAAAACTGAAGAGAAGAGAATCGAAGTCTTTGACATGTGGTGCTATAGAATAATGCTGAAAATGGGGTAGACTGATAAGAAATGAAGAGGTTCTGCGAAGAATCGACGAGGATAGAAGTATGTGGAAAAGACTGACAATAAGAAGGGACGTGAAGATACGATGTGTGTTAATAAATCATGGAATCCATTATATTAATGAGGGAAGAGCGTGATTGGAATATGTCCAACAAATGATCGAGGGCTTTGGGTATAAATGCTAGAAATGAAGAGGTTGGTACAGTAGAAGAAATCTGGTCAGCCCATAGCAGATACGTCAGATGTAATTGTCACCCCCCCTCCTCCACCCCCCCCCCCCCCCAAGAAAAAGAAGGCAGTGGCTGTGACTCATCTAAGAGATATCAGTGACGCTTTCTTTTAAACAAATGGCATAAGAACTCGTGTTACCGTGCTGTGTTGACAATCAATGATACAGAGGTTGTTAAACTGTGACCAGTTCCATCACATTCTCCATGTCTCTCAGGTATGGAAAATATCTGTTGATGGACTGGCGAGACGGCGACCCGCCACTACTCAATCTCCTATGTAATTGTAATGCCACGCACTGTGGCATACAGAAGAGGAGGCATGAAATAACGTACCTCTGTCTCTCACCCAAACGCAGTTCGACACTATGCCCAGCCGAGTTAGAGACGTTGTTACAGTCACATATGGCAGCCCCGAAAACAGTTACAAATTTGGTCTTTCAGATACAGGAGAGTGTTGTACCTGAAGTGTTGTGTCTAGACAAGACAGCCTAGACACAATGAGAGAAAGCCGAAAAGGCACGCGCTCAGCTAAAGCTGGATGGCGAGAGGTCTGAAACAGGATACGTAATGAATGCTATAAAGAAAAGTACGTAGCTCCTGGAATACTTAACTTTAATCCATCCTTTTGGTACATCTGGAGATTGTGGCGATACAAGTGAGACTCTTTAGATACATGCAATGTTACTAATGGCGCCTTGCTAGGTCGTAGCCATTGACTTAGCTGAAGGCTATTCTAACTATCTGCTCTGCAAATGAGCGAGGCTTCGACAGTGTGCATCGCTAGCTACGTCGTCCGTACAACTGGGGCGAGTACTCGTCAGTCTCTCGAGACCTGCCTTGTAGTGGCGCTCGGTCTGCGATCCCTGACAGTGGCGACACGCGGGTCCGACATGTACTAATGGACCGCGGCCGATTTAAAGCTACCACCTAGCAAGTGTGGTGTCTGGCGGTGACACCACATGAAGGACACTGTAGCTAGGAACACATGATGATTCATTGCCAATGTGTCAGTTTAGTGATGTATTTTAGAATCATATGAAGGAACGCGCACTAAAACACCACAAAAGCAGTTTCTAGCTTTTTCTACAGTTTTGTTACTGTAAGTCATGCGACTTTGTTTTGCGCAGAGTTCATGAGTATTACGAGTTCTGCACATTAGAGCACCGTATAATACAAGGTGTTGTTACGAAACGACACCGTCTACCTTCGAGGGGCTGTAGAGGGTCTTCTGGAACAAATTGAGAATACAGAGCGTCGAAGTTGTAGGCGCTGGCATCTGCCACTAGGCCACCTTTTCGGCAGCAAACGTGGCGCTGTACACAGACTGTCCATAGGTGGAAAGTCTTACAACGTTTCTTGTCATCTAGTGGTTGCGACTGATTGCCATGATCGCCAGTGGAGAAGATGGAGTTGGCTGCTACGTAGACAGGCCTTATCTCCGCTGAATGCGGTACTCTGTTTTCTCGGTGGTTCAAATGGTTCAAATGGCTCTGAGCACTATGGGACTCAACTGCTGTGGTCATCAGTCCCCTAGAACTTAGAACTACTTAAACCTAACTAACCTAAGGACATCACACACACCGAGGCCCGAGGCAGGATTCCAACCTGCGACCGCAGCAGCAGCGCGGCTCCGGACTGGAGCGCCTAGAACCGCACGGCCACCGCGGCCGGCTTTTCTTGGTGGATGATGATTTCGGTCACGGGTTTCCACGTGTAGTTCATTTTTCTCCTGGAACCCGCTAAAATTTCCAGCAGTTAGCTTCATCATCTCCACTGGTGGCCTTGGCAATCAGTCGCGACGAATGAATAACAAACAATATTGCAAGACATTTCGCCTTTGGTCCGTTAGCGTACAAAGTCACGTTTGCTCCCAAAGAGGAATCTTAGCGACAGGTGCAGTCGCCTACAGCTTCGACATTCTGTAGTGACGTTGGACGACGTTTCTCGCGCGTTTTGGTAGTCTAAATTTGTTCCTCGAGACACCGTGTACAATCCCTCGAAATTTATCGGTATCTTTTTCTAACACCCTCCATATTAGAGCTATTTGAAGGGTAATGTTAGTTGTTTAGCTACAAAGCTTTATGGTGAGAAAACTTTTTATCTTTTAAAAATTAGTTACGTTAAAGTGGACAGTCATGTAACACTTCATCGGTCGTGAGCTATATCATACTCTGAAATGGAAGGAGGTGCTCTACCATGGAACACGTGATATTTGCAAATGACTGAGTTTCTTTAATGACCTAACTGATTGTCCTGTCTTGAAAATTGAAATTTGTGTTAGTTGCTAATAACTGTTATTTCAAAGTACTTTCAAGCTATGAAACGTTTCGATAACACTTCTTGTTAATTTGATTGCACTTGCCGATTATTTTCGTGTAGTAGCGTAACAGTGTGGCACACAGACTATTAAATTCTGTATTTACAAGACTTCGACTGTACACTTTTAAATTTGAATCTAAGTTTGTTTCCTAGGTACATAAGTATGTTGTATCTTACAATAGTATTTCATGTTTGGGGAAAAAGCCTTACTTTTCTGGAGTAATTTATGTTAGTATAATGGCTGGTTGTAGTTGAAAATCTAAAAATTATTCCATGCTATAATGTAAAATGTAAAATTTTGTTGTTTCCTATCTTACCTGGTACTGCAACGTTAATGGCCAGCATTGTGTATCAACATCATATTTTTGGATATAATAAGACAGAAGAAAGGCAGACAGCTCATTTTTAATTCCACAGTTCATTTGTTATTTTCTCACAATTTCATTCCATTTCAATTTGATAAAAAGAGCTGCGATATCTTATTTCCAGTGTGTCATTTACTCCGTCGGGGAATCTCGAAAATACTTTGCCTGATTTCAGAAGAAATTAACTTCATTTTATTTCTCTAACAAGACTGTCACTGTGTAACAATGTCAAATCTACCCTACGTGCATATACCTGTTCATTTGTGTGCTCGTGTGGGACAGACTGACATCGATTACCTGCTTCAAAAATAGTTTCATGTATGTAAACAGATACTACTGAATGCAGCACACAGAAAATGAGATTTTCTTCGTATGTAGTATCTCTTTTTGATACTGATTTGACTAAATTTATTTCTGGTGAATGATAAATGAGTAGATATGTAAAAATTTCGTATTGTGTGCTTTAATTTCGAAAGAAATTATTTTAAATTGTTGTCTTGGAAGTAACGAAAGATTCCGACGGGGAAACGTGAAGGAAGAACGGCAGATACAAGGCGCTGTAGGTAGGATATTCGAATCAAAGGCGCTCTTGTTTATTTTCGCCGGTATATGGCCTATGAGTTTATTTTCATCTTCGGTGTTGTACTCTGGGAGGAGATATTGTGGACAAACGCAAGAAGAAATTGTCAAGTAAACATGGGGTCTTGCACATTAGAGCCCATGGTCACTGGACATTTTCTTCTTCTTTTGGTCCGTACTATCACCTCTAAAAATATGGGAAGCAAGGAGTATGCATTCGAAAACACTTGTTTCATATAAATGAAGAAATGCTCATAGCTTCTAAAGCATCTGTTTTGGAGTCCTTGTGTACCACATTTTTTTTCTTCGAATAATCGTTTCTGTCATATCTCTGAATATTTACCATTTCTCCTGTGACATCCTATGTAAATCCGCGGAAGAAATTGCCCCCATCGTAATTATCTAGCCATCAGCAGTGGGATGTAGCCTGGTGATAGCTTATAGCATCGGCATGAAACAGCAATTGTGGATGGAAAAACAGAAGCCTGGCGTGAGCACAGCGACAAGCTCTAACATTATGGACCATATTTGCAAGTGCATGGGTATCTCAAAAGTTGACAGGTGTATCCAAAATATATCAGATGTGTGGGTTTGTAACAACCTTTGGCAAAAAGAAACAGAAACAGTCACAAACAGAAATTGAAAATGGCAGTAGTTAGCCTACGCCTTCTATATCAGGGAGCACGTAATAGTCTCTTGAGGCATGTAGGATGACTGATGTCCCGGTATCCACGCCGTCGTCTGTCATTCCATTGATGTCATCCACGAAGAAGTTGATGGTAATATTGCTAGAGCAATCTATGTAACCGGTATACCACATTCACTGTTTGAATCCAACTACTGCTTAGGTGGTTAATAATTTCATTTCTTCAGGAATGGGCGAAATTTGCGGGAGACTTTGTGCTCAATATCATAAAAGCCATTATGGTATTTTACTAAAGAATTTACCTGGGGGGCTACGGGAAGATGCCTAATATTTTGCGGATTCTATCACAAACGTTACCGATGCGATGGGCAATGCAAAGTTAGTTACTGTTATTACAGACAACACTCGTAATATGCTGGATGCAGGTAACATTTTACATGAATGATAATCGGATATCATTCGAACAGGCTGTGAAGCATCGGCCTATTGATAAATGGCATAATAGATCTAGAAGTATTTAGTGGTAATACATGGCAGATACTGGAGAAGGTTTTGAGGATACTGAAACCTAACAACGATACAATAACACGAGCAGAAGCAGTGAAAACCATTTTGATAGATGTACATGAGGATTTTATTTCGAAGTCAACGAACGTAGAAGCAGTGTAGAAGGGGAGTAAACATTTTCTACTCAAAAATGAGCTGTATAAGATGCCGTAAATTGTTGTAAATGTGATCACATGAAAATCGTTGTAAGAAGTAGCAAAACTTCTTGACACACAGTAGAGAATGTTTTTTGGAATTATTGTGGCAGATGTAGTGGAAATCGCGCTGGTGTTCCTTTCATTTTCAAAGAATGTGTCTGGACTGCTTTTATTTACGTGTCCCCACCGATCTGGTAGTTAGGACTGGTCACTAGGAACTATGTGCATTTTAGCAGCCAGTATTTTAAACGTAACACCATCAGCGACAATAGTCAACAAAGGATCCGTTCAGTATCGGATTCACACAAAAATCCGAAGCAGGTTCGCTTCAAATCGGAGAGAAGACTATTGTCAGTGCACTGCAAACTCAGATACAAATCTCGTTGCGCAAATACACAAGATAATCCAGAAAATACCTTCCCTTAATCTGATGAAATCTTAACATAGTGGCCGTCTCTATGTTGCAAACTGAGTCAGTAAGTGATCTGTCTGTTCTGGAACTCAGGGGGATGCTATTATCTCATGTTTGCTGCAGTTATGTCTTCTTATCCAAGTGCTAAACTATTAAGTGGAATAAAGGAAACAAACCATCAAAATAACAATTCTGAAGTATCGAAAGGATTTCTTCACACACCAACTATAAGTCCGAGTCTGAAATATTGAACAGTACCTAGAAGATTATCCTATTACGCTGTACTTTCATCAGTCTATCTAACTGTATTTAAACCTAATATTAAACTGAACTGATTTAAAACACCAGTGCACCCATAGAGACGAGAGATATCACAATCAAGTTACAGTAACTCTGGAGCAACGTCTGCTAAGGTTTCTATTGGTATCATCAAGTATCACAGTAGATTGTCCTATAAGGTGACACACGTTTTGTAAATAACTGTATAATGAATCTCTATTGAGGGAGGACAAATCAAATCTCTTAGATGAACAAATGTAAAACGTCTTCCAGCTATCCCTCCATCTGAAATGTCGACGGAAGTGGCACAGTATTTGGAAATGGAGGAAATGGTGCAGAACTACCTGTCAAGAATTAATAACAATCCACCTGGACTACGAAACCATATTTACAGATTATAATGTATTGTTTGATCATATGGCACAGTTTTCATTTATCACATGCTCCTATTACAACAGCGAGTACTACTTTTATAATCGCTAGATAATTTTTATGAATAAAATATACCTAATACTGAAGTTCGTGCTACTGATATACAGATATTACGGTGCAGATTAACGAATACTTGCTGTTAGTTTGGAGAAATCCACATAGACCTCTTGGTCCCATCTGAACAGCTAATTTCACAGAAGTTTCATATCAGCGCACTTTCCGCTGCAGAGTGAAAATCTCATTCTGGAAACATCCCCCAGGCTGTGGCTAAGCCATGTCTCCGCAATATCCTTTCTTTCAGGAGTGCTAGTTCTGCAAGGTTCGCAGGAGAGCTTCTATAAGGTTTGGAAGGTAGGAGACGAGGTACTGGCAGAAGTAAAGCTGTGAGGACAGGGCGTGTATCGTGCTTGGGTAGCTCAGTTGTTGGCAGTGCGGCTCTCGCAGCCGAACGAAGCAGACGTGCGGTGTGTGCTCTCCGCTGTCAGAGGGAGCCCGCGCGCCTTGTTTACTTTCTTCGGCGACACTACCGTGACGCCGTAGCGCTACAAGACCATGGCAAACCAATACAGAAGATCAACCGTGAAATTCACATTTCGGAACGACTTTACCCGACCAAAGGCGCTCGAAGTCGAACGCTTTTTAAAAGAGGAAGCCAGGATCCTGGCTGCCGACATAGTCGGCATTCACTTTTCGATCGTCAGTAGCACGGTCTATGTAAAGCTCATAAACGAAACTACATGCGACAAGGTGCTTCGTGAGATGAAACAAGAACTCCGCTTCTGCCACGCAGATGGCAATGTTGGCAACGTCGAGGTTGGCCATGCCGCAATGGGACTGCGGACTATCCGCATATTCGAACTTCCATTTGAACTCCCGGCGGCAGAAGTTGTAGCCGCGCTCCGCCCCAACGGCACGGTACACGAACACGTGGGTGAAAAATGGACCCAGTTTAAGACGTATCCCGTACTCAATGGAGTACGCCAAGTGCGCATAGATCTCCAACGACACGTGCCATCCTATCTACAGGTAGGAGGATGCCGGGCCGTAGTTATTTATGACGGCCAGCCGAAGACGTGTTCCGGATGCGGCAAAGAAGGACACCTTCGTTCCGAGTGCCTCCAGCGTCGGATCACACAACTCCCACCGAAGGACGTAGCACCACCAGCGGCGAAGACTGTTCTACCCGTGACTTACGCGGCGGCGCTCACGACGTTCTCCACACAACAGACACGGCCGACCGCTTCAGCGGTACAAGAATCACTTTCCACGGACAAAAACCTGGATGATCCGCCGACCTGGCCAGTGGTGGAAAATAGTACTACGACTCTGGAGCTACCGAACGCGACAGACATTGACGCCGGCAAGATGGCAATTGATTCCCTTATTGTACCGACCGAAGCGTTTGTTCCGGCAGAGCGTGAGTCAGTGCCGTCTTCTGACAATGAAGGCCATGTACGGAAACAGCGATCACCGAAACGCCGAAAGCGCCGTCGTCGGACCGTGTCGGAACACAGCGGTTCGCATTCGGCCGGGGAAGAACAACTGACCCCTCAAGAAGCCAGCCGCGAAGCTGGGGCTGTTTCCACTGACTCCAACCTTGCAGAACAGACAGAAAAACATGCAGCTTTCGAACATCAGCCCATTGACAGAAACAGTGAGCAGCGGGAAGGTACCACTGCAGGCAGCGAAGTCGCCCGGTCCCTTACTACCAAACATTCCGAGGCTATGGAACATGAACAGACATCCGCGCCCGCTTCGTGGGCCGAGGACGTCGAGACACAAGATCCCGACCCGCGGCCAGCTGAGGCGCCGCCGGACCATGCAGCATAAGCAGCACAGGGAGGACCGCGTTTGGCGGGGGGTGACATTACTTCCGATGTTCGCTTCTCTCCAACTTCAACATGGATAACCTCGCCCAAACAACGCGTTGCCAGGCTTACCGCCTGGCGACAATGAATATCAACGTGATCAGTTCTCCTGTTAAGATCCAACTTTTGAAAGAAACCATACGAGCCATGGGAGTTGACTTTGCTTTCCTACAAGAAGTGAAAACGACTGCACTCCCGCACTTTTACGGTTACGCCACACATGTGACGCCCGGTAGCCCTGCAGACACCGGAGTGGCGATATTAGTGCGTGAAGGTATTGAAGTTACCGACGTCACGTTTCTTCCCTCCGCGCGAGGAATAGCATTTACGGCACTCAACACTCGATTCATTAATGTTTACGCGCCGTCGGGTACCACAAGACGTCACGACCGCGCCAGATTCTACTCCACAGATGTCGCTCCCTTTTTCCTTGGACGATACGACCACAGCGTCTTCGCCGGCGGTTTTAATTGCGTACTTCACCCCAAGGACCAAATCCCACATTACATGCCTTGTCCGGAACTGGGTGCGATGATCCAAGAACTTCACTTGTGCGACACGTTGGAAAAAGTCCACGGTAGCCGCTCTGGCCTCACTCATCTTACCAGTCATTCGGCCAGCCGACTTGACCGCATATATGTGTCACAAGATCTCACACAAGGTGTGGTAGACGCCGAATTATGGCCTCAAGCCTATTCCGATCACAGTGCCTATATCTGCACTATACACCTACGCCCCCAACAAGTCTGGCGCAGCAATGGCTTTTGGAAGCTCAACATAACTCATCTCCAGGACCTGGATTGCCGTCGGCAAGTTGCAGCAACGTGGACTGACTGTGAACGCCGCCACCCACGATACACCTCGACCCTGGAGTGGTGGCTCCTCTGTGCCAAACCAGCAATCCGTAGGACACTTATGCGATATGGCAAGGACTTGACTACGTGGCATCGACAGACCCTCGATTTTTACTACGCGGCACTCAGGGACCTCGACGCCTTACCTCCTTCTCCGGAGAGACAACATGACCAAAGCAGAATCAAGGCTCACATACTATCATTGACGAAGCGTCGACTAGAAGGTGCAGTAGTCCGCTCGCGACGGCACGACCGAACGGTTGCAGAGGAACCCACTATGCACCACGTTGTGGCGGATAAGCGCCGACAACGTCAACATTTAATCACACAACTCAGGACACACGACGGTCGCTTATGTACGACCCAAGCAACCATAGTAAAGGCGGTGGAGGACCATTTTCGTCATCTTTACAAGGAAAGAACCGTCATTGACGAGGCCACTACTGAAGTGTTACAGCAGATAACACGTACCATCGACGAGGCTACCGTGAATGCACTAACAGAGGAAATCTCACTCGAAGAAGTCGAAGACGCCGTGGACAAAGGTGCGGCCAATAAATCTCCTGGACCTGATGGATTGCCCATCGAATTCTACCGGACTTTCCGTGACAGCATGATGCCTCGCTGGGTTATAATGTTCCGCGAACTTATGTCTCCAGACTGTGTTGTGCCGCCAGCGTTTGTAGGAGGTCTCCTCATACCAGTACACAAGCCAGGTGGAGGGCTATCGATTAACGACTATCGGCCGCTTACAACGTTGAACGCCGATTACAAGATTTTCACCAGGATTATGGCGAGCCGTATTAAGACGACTTTTCCGATGTTCCTCGCTCCAGAACAGACGTCGCAGGGGGGAGAAGCCAACATACACATGGCCACCGGTGACTGCAGGGACTTAATAGCGATCGCTTCTGCGTGCCGTCTGAGAGCGGCGATCGTCTCCATCGATTTCAACCGCGCCTTTGATAGAGTGCACCAAAACTTCCTCCTACGAGTGATGGACTGTATGGGATTCCCCCCGGGCCTCATCGACACCCTACGGCGTCTTTGGACCGCAGCCAGCTCACACGTCCAGGTCAATGGAAGGACGGTAGGACCAGTAACCATTAAGAGGTCTCTACGACAGGGTTGTCCCCTTTCTACCTACCTTTATGCAATCGCACTCGAGCCACTCCTAGGGGGCCTTAACCACCGCCTAACTGGTATCACGCTGCGGGACGTCACCTTTCGCTATAGGACATACGCTGACGACCTGCTACTGCTGGTTCGTTCCAATGACGAAGTTCAAAGCGTACTAACCTGGATTGAGCGATACGGACAGGCCGCAGGCAGTCTTCTGAACATCAACAAGTCGGCGGCGTTGGACATTGGGCGTGGTCTCGGACCGGAAGCCCTCGCTCCCCTCCCACCAGTTTCTGATCTGCGATATTTGGGCATCACGTTCAAGAAAGATGTACGTAAAACAGCTGCAGCAAACTACCGACGGTTATTACAGATCATACGCGCAATGGTGCGACAGAACCTGCTCCGGGACTTGAATCAGCTACAACGTGTTGAATACTTGAACCTCCACGTAGCATCCAAACTCAACCACGTGGCACAGGTCCTCCCACTACCGCTGCAGATAGGTCGCCGGCTTCAGGCGGCCTTCAGTTACTACGTTTCCGCAGGTCATATCTTTAAAGTATGATACGACACTCTTACCCTCCCAGTGCACAAAGGAGGGCTGGGATTGGTCAACGTCAGGGCGAAAGCAGCTGCCCTTTACATGAGCAACACGAGGAAACGATGGAAAAGTCAATATACCTCTCTCACGGGTCGTTTACTACAGGTTCTGATGCCAGCCTCTAACGTCCCGCCGGTGTCGGTTGCGCACGTCGCACCACAGCTCTCCCATGTGTCGACCTTCATTCTTGATTACAGCTATGTCAGCTTGAACCTCTCCGCCACACGTCCACCGAAGGCGAAAGATTTTTATACCAACCTTCTGCGGGCTGTTCACCATAACGTGGTGGAAAACAAGTACACTACGGTTCACTGGCCAAGAGTGTGGAAAACGATACACCACCACTTTCTGTCATCCACGGTGCGTTCGAAGTGGTATCAGATCGCCAACAAAAAATATGCCACACGCCAGCGACTTCACACTATTGGACTGGCAGACTCCCCTTATTGCCCAGTTTGTCACCTTTTGATTACCGATGAACATCGTTTTACTTGCGCATCATCGTCCGGAGTTTGGCGACTAACACAGAAGATACTGGCTTGTTACCTCCGGGTCACACCTGATATGATTGACCCGCAGACCCTACTCTGTCCCGATGAAACTTACTTTCCGGTTGCAAAATATCATGCGCTTACATGGTTCAAGGGACTTACCGTCGCCTACATCTTTAGCGACGGAGAGAAAGAGCAGCTTGATTACTGGTAGTTCCTACAAAATGCTCACAATGCCCTCGAACGCACACCGAAATACCGTACGCTCTTCGCAAATTATTTACGCAGCGTTTTCGTTAACCCCCCACTCAGCTGGGGAGTGCCAGGCTGTGGTTAATGTGCTGTGCCGCATCACACTAACGGCTCAACGTTCTGCCTTGTCAGCCATGACCAAAGGAAGAGACAAGCTACTGCAAGGCTACTGTTTTCGTTGAGGCACTAGCGAAGCAGAATGCCTCCGTTGCAGATGCCCTTCAAAGGCGCTATTGGAGATTTCAGATAACGATGGCAAGGCTCCAAGTGGAACCAGTTACATTATTGAAGAACCTTTTAGCTTGAATTACATCAGTGGTTTATATTTTTAATTTTTTGATTACTCTTTTATGCCACCTTTGTTGTTGTAACACTTACTTGTAACACTTAGTTACTAGAATTCTCATTTGTACACGCTCCCTAAATGTAATCATATAAAAAAATAAGAAAAAGTGGCAACGAATAGCCCTAACCTTGATTCCCATACTTCCCCTGGTCTATAGGCAGCTCTCTGGGGTGGGTTTACTCAGGAGCCAACGCCTGAAGTGGATCAGATTTTTTTTGTTATAGGATGACAAGTGGCGGTGGCACTTAGGTTTTTTTATTTTTTATTTTTTATTTATTTATTGTTTAGTTCCATTTTCCTAAGGGGCTTTTTAAGGGAAAGAAGTGGTCCAAAAAGGGGGTAGCGTCTAAAAAAACAAAAAAAACTACAAAAAAGAGCTCTAACGCGCTAAAAAAATAAGAAAAAGTTGTTAGAGCACTTGCCCACGAAGGCAAAGGTCCCGAGTTCGAGTCTCGATCCGGCACACAGTTTTAATCTGCCAGGAAGTTTCATATCAGCGCACACTCCGCTGCAGAGTGAAACTCTCAGTCTAGACGTTTCTTATTCACGTAAGACGCACAATGATCGCAGACTTATACCAGTAATTCATTTCTTTTATTCATGAGTTATGTTTCCGCCGGCAGCATCGTGCCAGCCAACGTTTTAAGCACATTAAGACGGTTTGAATCTGAGAAACACCACAAGTAATGCTAATAAGCACAATAATACTGTCGCAGAAGAATCTGAATATCACTGTCACCTTAGTATAGTGGTTGTGATACTAAACTCTTGCATCCAGGATCGTGAATTCAAAACTCACCTGAACTGTAAAATTTTTATATCTATATACGATTCGAGGACATTCTAGATGTATCCACAAATGTCAAGAACCATTTTACTGGTATGTTTTGTAACTGTATACAGGGTGTTACAAAAAGGAACGGCCAAACTTTCGGGAAACATTCATCACACACAAAGAAAGAAAATATATTATGTGGACATGTGTCCGGAAACGCTTTCTTTCTATGTTAGAGCTCATTTTATTACTTCTCTTCAAATCACATTAATCATGGAAGGGAAATACACAGCAACAGAACGTAACAGCGTGACTTCAAACACTTTGTTACAGGAAATGTTCAAAATGTCCTCCGTTAGCGAGGATACATGCATCCACCCTCCGTCCCATGGAATCCCTGATGCGCTGAAGCAGCTGTGGAGAATGGCGTATTATATCACAGCCGTCCACAATACGAGCACGAAGAGTCTCTACATTTGGTACCGGGGTTGCGTAGACAAGAGCTTTCAAATCCTCCGATAAATGAAGGTCAAGAGGGTTGAGGTCAGGAGAGCGTGGAGGCCATGGAATTGGTCCGCCCCTTCCAATCCATCGGTCACTGAATCTGTTGTGGAGAAGCTTACGAACACTTTGACTGAAATGTGCAGGAGCTCCATCGTGCATGAACCACATGTTGTGTCGTACCTGAAAGGCTCATGTTCTAGCAGCACAGGTAGAGTATCCCGTATGAAATCATGATAACGTGCTCCATTGTGCGTAGGTGGAAGAACGAAACTAAAATGAGCTCTAACATGGAAATTAAGCGTTTCCGGACATATGTCCACATAACATCTTTTCTTTATTTGTATGTCAGGAACGTTTCCTGAAAGTTTGGCAGTACCTTTTTGTAACACCCTGTACACCGTATGTGTTCTGGCCGGAGCCAGTTCGCTGTGCGCTCTTGTATGTGCAAGTGCTCAATAAACCTTCATTAGTGAAGTTAGTGTCCGTCATTCATCTAATTACACTTTCTTCTACGTGACAATAGATAATAGATACCTCTTCTCTTGATTCCTAAGTCTAGAATAATAGCTCCACCAGCTGGAAATTACTGGTTCACGATGATGGGAGGAAACTTATCACTTAAGAAATATAGTCAGCTGTCAAAGGTTTCTTTACGACAAGCAACATATTTACATGGGTTGATGTACAGCTGAAACAACATGGATTTGAACTTACAATAGTTAACCTTTGCAACATATGGTGATAAGCAATACTCCGAAATCATAATTTTCACCTCATTTAAAGTGATTTATATGTTCACTAAGAGCTAGATTCAGTGAAATATATACATTACAGTTATAAATAATGGCTCTCGCACAATGACACTCTCTTCGATATGGAATGGATTTTTATAAAAACATGTTTTAAAGGAACTTGCAAGAAGAGGAATTGTTGCTGGATAGAATTTGAATGTAAGATAATCAGTTTTCTCCTGAATGTTTATTATATCTTGACTCACATTAGACTTTTGCATTAAACGCTTAAACGTTCCGAAACGGTATACGATGCGTGGGTCCGGGGAGTGGTAGTCGAGTGAGCCCACTCTTAATCAAAATTTCACAATTTTATTTAATTCAGACAATTTACGTATGGCACGTATCAGCAGATTAAGCAAATTGAATTATTCACTTAACCAAATGCAAAATATTTTGACTGTCTGTCATACATCAAATGCTACAACTATGAGAAGGGCACGAATAAAAGCTGTGATAGGTTGACAACCAAACCAATAATTAATGCGTCATTGATTGAAGCATCAACGTAGCATCAAAATTTATTTAACACTCTGTGTATTTATGCACACAATTTAACCTCAAAGTTATTTCATAGAGCGCGGATAATTGTACCGGAATTAACTGTTAACAATATACTTTACAAACATTTATAAAAGGACAGGTTAGCATCAAAAGATCTTAAAGGCGAAATTAAGCAGTGTAATATTAATATCTATTTTTCAGGCCATCCAGCGATGCAGATTAAATTACAAACCAGATTTTCTACCGATGAAGAACACGAAGGCCTCGCTGAGCAGCTGGGAGCTACATTCGACACCGACCACATTTGGCGGTATCAGCAGATTTACAGACGTAGAATAACGACGGTTATATTTTAAAGCTCTAAAACACGCACACTCACACAGACAAAAGAATGTCACTATGCACACAGTAGCACCTTACAAACAATGAATTCATTTAAAATAAACTCAGCGATGAATAAACAGTTACTGTACAGTCTCTTCGGCCAAACAGTGCACTTACACTGGGGTGACAAAAAACATAGGATAGCTTCTAATATCATAGCGGCCATTCTTTTGGCCAGTGACGTGTAGTAACTCTACGTAGCATGGACTCAACAAGTCCCTGGAAGTTCACTGCGGTAATGCTGAGCCATGCTGCCTCTATGCCGTCCATTACAGCGAAAGTCTTGCGCTTCGAGATTTTGTGTATGAAATGATCTCTCGATTACGTCTCATAAATGTTCTATGGGATTCATGTCGAACATTCTTGGTAGCCAAATCATTCACTCGAATTGTACAGAATGTTCTTCAAACCAACCGTGCATTGACATCTATAAAATCTCCGTTCATGTTTGGGAACATGTGGTCCGTGAACTGCTGCAAATGGTCTCCAAGTAGCCGAAAATTCCCATTCAACAATCGTTCAGATGAACCAGAGAACCCAGTTCATTTTATGTAAACACAGCCCATACCAATATGGAGCCAGCACCAGCTTGAGCAGTGACTTGTTGAGAACTCGAGACTGCTACGGTCGCAGGTTCGAATCCTGCCTCGGGCATGGATGTGTGTGATGTCCTTAGGTTAGTTAGGTTTAAGTATTTCTAAGTTCTAGGGGACTGATGACCTCAGCTGTTAAGTCCCATAGTGCTCAGAGCCATTTGAACCCTTTTTGTTGAGAACTTAAACCCATGGGTTCGTGGGATCCGCCCCACACTCGAAACCTAGCATCAGCTCTTAACAAAAGGAATTGGGACTCACATGGGCAGGCCACGCCTTTTTATTTTCCTAGGGTCAAACCAATACAGTCACGAGTCCAGGAGAGGCCGCTCCAAGTGAAAGCAGCAAAGTCAGCGGGTCAAGGCACCAAAGTCAGCTTACCAAAAATAAATCGATACGAAGCTATAAGCTTTCTTCTGCAATTAGTTTTCTGCAAAGAATTTTCAAAAAGTAATTCACGTTGTAATGTGTTTGTTTTCATAAGCTCGGTTCTAATCAAAATATACATTTACATCTGATTTCCTGCACCCAGTTACACCGAAAACTTGTCGTCAGCAGTAGGACAATCATATATCTGACGCAATAAAAGAAATGTAATTTAATTCAAAAAATTCCGTGCATACCCAGTTAAATGGATCAGCTTAGTAAAACTATTCCCTGCAAGACCATTATATCACTACGAACAATGTTTAATCTTGTTTTTCAGCAAATATCGGTATAGAAACTTCGTGGCAGGTTGTAACTGTGTGCTGGATAGGGACTCAAACCTGGCACTGTTGCAAATCATCCAGGAGGTCTCAAAGAAGGACACACTCTCTGGGCAGAGCGAGAATTCATTCCAGAAATGTTGGTATAATTCGACGTGTAACGATTCACTAACATTTAATTACACCGTTAAAAGTACTTGACGTGTTTGTTATCGAATATATTAAAATTATGTGCACAAATATGTTATCAGAAGTAAACAATCTATTAAAATGTAGCAGAAATACTACAGAAATACTGGTGATGAGCCAAGGATAATCAGGTTGCCTGAGCAGGTCAGTACGACGTTGCGTGTGTCAGCTCATCAGATAATTGGAATTAGATAACTGTTCACGCTCTCTCTGCGTAGTACACCATTATCATCATCATCATCGTAATCGTAAATCATTTGACATTGCCGCGCGGAGTTACCCCGCGGTTTGAGGCGTCATGTAACGAAATGCGCGGCCCTTCTCGCCGGAGGTTCGTGTCCTCCCTCGGGCATGTGTGTGTGTGTGTGTGTGTGTGTGTGTGTGTGTGTGTGTGTGTGTGTGTTGTTCTTAGCATAAGTTAGCTTAAGTAGGGTGTAAGTCTAGGGACCGATGACCTAAGTAGTTTGGTCACATAGGAATTGGCACGTATTTGAACATTTTTGAACATTCGACATTAACTGTTAGATAACTGGCGCACTTGTACTTTTCCCTAATTTTCACCTGCACGCTGCCATGTTATCCCTGCAGGTTTTTCTTACAACACCTGACAGTAGTCATGCAGGTCTTTAAGTCACTCAAAAAAGCTTTCGTGCCATGCTCATCGTCATCCCTTCGTTTCAGTTTCGTTACAGTGTTAACCATGTCTCCATTCTGGTTGGTACATTGAAGTATTTATTAAATTTTAAGTTTCTCCTCGTAATCCCCTTGATGAATCTTCTTCGGTTCTCTCTCCGAACAACTGTCAGTACTTGAGCAGTTTTTGGACTGCAAGGAATGGTTGCCAGAAGCAGATATTGGTAGCACGCGCTGTTCTCTTCACATACATCGGCATTCTGTTTTCAAAGTTATTTCATTTACGAAAATGTCTCAATGACATTGTATTCTCCTCTTAATTCATCTCACCGTCCGTCTAGTTGATGTCTTCAAAATCTCTACATCTATCTATATTGTACTGGAAAGTTGTATCACACTGAGGTGACAAAGGTCATGCGGATGCGATATGCACATATGCAGATGGCGGCAGTATCACGTACACAGACTATAAGAGGTCAGTGGATTGGCGGACCTGTCATTGCTATTCAGATGATTCGCGTCAAAAGATTTCTAGCGAATTTATGGTAGCACGGTGAGAATTAACAGACTTTGAAGGCGGATTGGTAGTTGGAGCTAGATGCATGGGACATTCCATTTCGGAAATCGTTAGGGAATTTTAGAGAGAGAATTTAAGGGATTATGTCTCACCACGAACAACCCAGTGGCCAAAGGCCTTCACTTAACAACCGAGAGCAGCGCCGTTTGAGTTTGGACACAAGCTCTCAAGAGGCACTGTGCAAGCTTGTGAGGGCTCCAAATTGGGGTATGCGGCGTTATATGAGCGGACTGTGTCCTATGGTCCAAGTGAACCGGTCATTGACTTGAAATGGTTGTGTACGGCTACTTCGAAACCATTTGCTATCTTTCATCAACTTCATATTCTCAAACAAGTCACCGAACCATAGTTCTTCGCGATTGGTTTGAAGAACGCTCTGGATAATTCGACTGAATGATTCCTGCATCCAGATTGCCCGACCTGAATCCCATCAAAGGTTTATGGAACATAATCAAGAGGTCAGTTAGTGTACAAAATGCTTTGCCGGCAACAGTTTCGTAGTTATGACAGCTATACAGGCAGCATGGTTCATATTTCTTCAGGGAACTTCCAACGACTCGTGGAGTCCCTGTCACGTCAAGCTGTGCCCCACTACGCCCGGGCCAAATAAGGTCCAACACAATATTAAGAAGTGTCCCACGACTTTTGTAAATCAGTGTGTATCTCAATCCACATTTTTATTTTCGACTGCTCTTGAGACTTTCAATATATACTTACGACCCTGAAAATTTGCAGCAATGGAATTAGTCAACATTGTCTGTTTTCTGGCAGAATTGTGCTAGAATCGTGATCGTAGCTTTAGTCATGCGTGATCTCCTTCATTGCTTATAGGCGAAGATTTCTTATCCACCATCAATACGACAATTATCCTCGAAACGACGTCCCGTAATTACTCAAACCTCATAAATTGAATGATATATATAGATGTCAATAATTTTCGTTGTTCCACTTCTGAGTGCTATTTCCTTCGATTGTTGACGATAATTGCTACCTTATCTCGCAGATGGTTCATTTATATCTTCTGAGTGAATCGAGAAGAATGAGTTGACGTCAAGCCATTATCTGTTAGGCTGCTTCTGTCAGCAATTTCTGCTTCCCCCCTCCCCCGGCCTGTCGGGTTTTAGATCGGCCACCGGATAAATACAGCAGATGGGAGGCCGGCCCTTGATGGCGGATAGCAGCTTATCTCTGGCGGCCGACCGTGTATTGAATTGATCTGGAGTGGGAAATGCAGTTCGGCCCGTGCACTGGATTATCTGCCACTCGGGGCAGCTTTGTCCCTGGGGAAGCACACAGGCGCTGTTCGCCCACCATGCGTCGCTTCGGGTTGCGTGTACCAGAGGAAAGCTCTGGAGCCGCATTAGACAGAAAGGTGCATTGCGATGTGGGTGGGTCAGGTGCCATGTATACTTAGAGGTCTCGTTTTATTATCACGTGAATAAAACAGTCTAGATTACATTTTTATTATGCCTGTTTCGGCTGAATTACCATCTTAAGGGATAAAACTACGATTACATAAAACAGTACGTCGCACATATAGCGCTTCTACTACCACCAGATCATGCAGGAATTGACGTGTGCTATGACCATTATACACTGGCGTCCAAAATTAAAGCAATGAACAGAAATTTTGCAATGTAGTGTTCATTTTGCTACAAAACAGTGTAAATAGATGATAGTAAAGTAGAAACAATGTAAAGAATACATAACATAAACAAGTGCAACTTGCATAACGGCAGACAAAACTATTCTTTGTTTATTTCAACTTAATGGATTTGCACACACATTCCTACAACAGTACAAGGATGCGTTCAGTACAGGATGTAACCACCTGTGGCAGCAACATAGGCCTGACCAACATGGTGCATGCTGTGAACGATGACATCAATCTCATGTTGAGGTAACAACGCCCATCTATATCTACATCCATTTTCCGCAGGCCACCTGACGGTGTGTGTGCGGAGGGTACCTTGAGTACCTCTATCGGATCTCCCTTCTATTCCAGTCTCGTATTGTTCGTGGAAAGAAGGATTGTCGGTATGCTTCTGTATGGGCTCTAATCTCTCTGATTTTATCCTCATGGTCTCTTCGCGAGATATACGTAGGAGGGAACAATGTACTGCTTGACCCTTCGGTGAAGGTATATTCTCGAAAATTCAACAAAAGCCCTTACCGAGCTACTGAGCGTCTCTCCTGCAGAGTCTTCCACTGGAGTTTATCTATCATCTCCGTAACGCTTTCACGATTGCTAAATGATCCTGTAACGAAGCGCGCTGCTCTCCATTGGATCTTCTCTATCTCCTCCGTCAACCCTATCTGGTACGGATCCCACACTGCTGAACAGTATTCAAGCAGTGGGCGAACAAGCGTACTGTAACCTACTTCCTTTGTTTTCGGGTTGCATTTCCTTAGGATTCTTCCAATGAATCCCAGTCTGGCATCAACTTTACATGATCATTCTATTTGAAATCACTCCTAATGCGTACTCCCAGATAATTTATGGAATTAACTGCTTCCAGTTGCTGACCTGCAATATTGTAGCTAAATAAGGGATCTTTCTTTCTATGCATTTGCAGCACATACTCTTGTCTACATTGAGATTCAATTGCCATTCCCTGCACCATGCGTCAATTCGCTGCAAATCCTCCTGCATTTCAGTACAATTTTCCATTGTTACAACCTCTCGATATACCCCAGCATGATCCGCAAAAAGCCTCAGTGAACTTCCGATGTCATTCACAAGGTCATTTGTGTAAATTGTGAATAGTAACGATCCTACGACACTCCCCTGCGGCACACCTGAAATCACTCTTACTTCGGAAGACTTCTCTCCATTGATAATGACATGCTGCGTTCTGTTATCTAGGAACTCTTCAATCCAATCACACAATTGGTCTGTTAGTACATATGCTCTTACTTTGTTCATTTAACGACTGTGGGGAACTGTATCGAACGCCTTGCGAAAATCAAGAAACACGGCATCTACCTGGGAACCCGTGTCTATGGCCCTCTCCTGGACGAATAGCGCGAGCTGGGTTTCACACGATCGTCTTTTTCGAAACCCATGCTGATTCCAACAGAGTAGATTTCTAGTCTCCAGAAAAGTCATTATACTCGAACATAGTACGTCTTCCAAAATTCTACAACTGATAGACGTTAGAGATATAGATCTATAGTTCTGCTCATCTGTTCGACGTCCCTTCTTGCAAACGGGGATGACCTGTGCCCTTTTCCAATCTTTTGGATCGCTACGCTCCTCTAGAGATCTGCGGTACACCGCTGCAAGAAGGGAGCCATGTCCTTCGCGTACTCTGTGTAAAATCGAACTGGTATCCCATCAGGTCCAGCGGCCTTTCCTCTTTTGAGCGATTTTAATTGTTTCTCTATTCCTTGTCGTCTATTTCGATATCTACCATTTTTATCTGTGCAACAATCTAGAGAAGGAACTACAGTTCAGTCTACCTCTGAGAAACAGCTTTGGAAAAAGATATTTAGTATTTCGGCCTTTAGTCTGTCATCCTCTGTTTCAGTACCATTTCGGTCACAGAGTGTCTGGACATTTTATTTTGATCCACCTACCGCTTTGACATAAGACCAAAATTTCTTAGGATATTCTGCCAAGCCAATACATAGAACTTTACTTTCGAATTCATTGAACGCCTCTCGCATGGCCTTCCTCACACTACATTTCGCTTCGCGTAATTTTTGTTTAGGCAAGGCTTTGGCTATGTTTATGTTTGCTGTGAAGTTCCCTTTGCTTCCGCAGCAGTTTTCAAACTCGGTTGTTGTACCACGGTGGCTCTTTTCCATTTCTTACGATCTTGCTTGGCACATACTCATCTAACACATATTGTACAATGGTTTTGAACTTTGTCCGCTGATCCTCAACGCTATTTGTACTTGAGACAAAACTTTTGTGTCTAGCCATCAGGTACTCTGAAATCTGCTTTTTGTCACTTTCGCTAAATAGAAAAATCTTCCTACCTTTTTTAATATTTCTATTTACGGCTGAAATCATCGATGCTGTAACCACTTTATGATCGCTGATTCCTTGTTCTGCGTTAACTGTTTCAAATAGTTCGGGTCTTTTTGTCACCAGAAGGTCTAATTCTTCACGCAGAGCAGCTCGAAAGACTTGGAGAGTGGTTGATGGATGTTGACATGTTGCCAGTATCCCTAGTCCACCCCGGACATTGTCTATGGAATTGAAAGTGGGAGAGCGAGCAGGACACGCCATGCATGAAATATCTTCTGTTTCCAAGAAAACATAAACCACCCGTGCTGTATGAGGTCGAGCATAATTGTCCATCAGTAAGAAATCTGGGCACACAGCACTTCGTAACAACTACGCATGTGGTCCCAAGATCTCGTCACGATACCTGACACCAGTCAAACCTTACCAATTCATCCATACAATTTAATGAAGAGGCGTTTGTGTGTTCAACATAATCCCTGTCCACACCATCAGGGATCCTCCTCGATATCAGTCTCTTTCCACAATATCTGGGTCCCGAAATCGTGTTCCACGCTCCCTCCAGATGGGTATCCTCCTAGAATCACTCTCCAGACGAAATCCTGAGTTATCTGTGAAAAAACCATTGGCCGACTGTTCGACCGTCCAGCTGGCATATTGACGACTCCACTTTAGACGTTTCCTTCGGTGAAGACGCGTCTGAGGTAAGCATACAGCAGTTCTCCGACAATAAAGGTCATTCTGCGGAAGCCTTCTGTAGGCAGTTTCCCTCGATACAGCGTATCCAGTGTTTGCTGCGAGCTTGCACCTTTCTAAAGACACTCTCCTCTCAAATAATGGCATTTAAAGCAATGTTGAACATATTTTTATTATAGAGAGTTAAATACATACAAAACGTTAAATTTTCAGTTTCTAAATATTAGTACTTGTTTAGTTCTAAGGCGGTACCGCCGTCCTCTTACAGCCGAATAACGGTTCTCTCCTTCTGATGCCACATGTGGTTGGTTCTGTCAAAGGTCTTCGGTACACAGTTTCCGTCTCTATAAACTGCCACCACGTCGGAGAAATTACAGAACGATTCAGATTAACCAATCTATCCGCATTTGGTTGCGATTGTACTGCTTCCATTCTTCATTTAGCCCTATACTGCAGAGAGTATGGTAGCAGTCTTACCAACACAGTCTGTGGCTGTTTACACAGCGATTGTGCATGTAAGACTACTTGGCAAATAGTATACTCTTTGATAGGTGCCCTGACTTCATCATTAGTGTGGTTGTCCGTTCATCGGAATGTCATCTTCCGTGAAGAATACGATCGTAGGGACATCTACTGACAGTTTGTATGACGATATCGTGATTCAGACACAGGCCGGCGAAACAGTAGTTTGTTTCCAGAATGAAATTCTCACTCTGCAGCGGAGTGTGCGCTGATATGAAACTTCCTGGCAGATTAAAACCGTGTGCCCGACCGAGACTCGAACTCGGGACCTTTGCCTTTCGCGGGCAAGTGCTCTACCAACTGAGCTACCGAAGCACGACTCACATCCGGTACTGACAGCTGTACTTCTGCCAGTATCTCGTCTCCTACCTTCCAAACTTTACAGAAGCTCTCCTGCGAACCTTGCGGAACTAGCACTCCTGAATGAAAGGATATTGCGGAGACATGGCTTAACCACAGCCTGGGGGCCGTTTCCAGAATGAAATTTTCACTCTGCAGCGGAGTGTGCGCTGATATGAAACTTCATGGCAGATTTAAACTGTGTGCCCAACCGAGACGAGATACTGGCAGAAGTAAAGCTGTGAGTACCGGACGTGAGTCGGGCTTCGGTAGCTTAGTTGGTAGAGCACTTCGCCCGCAAAGGTCCCGAGTTCGAGTCTCGGTAGGGCACACAGTTTTAATCTGCCAGGAATTTTCAGTAATTTGTTGTTTTAATTTAGGACACCAGTGTATTTATTGTTGTTGTTATTACTATTTTATTCTGTCTGAAGACAGGTTTGGTGCAGCTCTTGAGGCCAATCAATGATAAGCAAGGCTCTTCATATCTTCATACATACTAAAACCTTCCTTCTTTTGAATCTGTTCATTATATAGATGTCTAATCTCCTTCCATAATCCCCCATCCCCATCCATCACCACACACACACGTCTTCCCAGTCCCAAACTGATGCCTAAGAACGTGTTTTACTAACTGATCGCTTAGTCAATCTGTATCATATATTCTTGCCTACTCAGTACGATTCAGCACCACTTCATCGATTACTCCATCCACGAATATAATTTACAGTACCCATCCACAGCACCACATTTCTAAAGCTTCTATGCTCTTATCCTCTGAACTGTTTATCATCAATGTTCCATTTCCGTACAAGGTCATACACCCTACAAATATCTACAGAAAAGACTTTATAAAGAGTTGTTTTTGTAGGACGAGCGCACTGTATATGACTACTTTCACTAAATGAAGAAAACCGTAACATTTGTTAAACCAATAATGTGTGTAATAATACGATCAATAGTAGCTTCATTGGTCAAATGGAAAGAAACTTTAATACGACATTTAAAGAACATGATGCCGCTACCAATTCAGGTATGCTTTTACCATGAAATTGATTGATAATCAAAATGAGTTATGACCTGTTAACAGTGATTTGGTAGCCTTGTACACTGTAGGTAAAGGTCACATAGTTAATGTACTTGAAGGTATTGTAAGAAGTCTCACTCTCCTGAAGCTATTAACGAACTTGCAAAAATGAACAAAATGAATAATCTAGCTAATTACGACATACTTTAGGTTACCGGTTAAATTAGGTTGTTTTGTAAATTTTGTCTATTTTGGAACATGTCCTCTTTTAACCCTCATATAGTTAACTGGTGCGATTTATTCCAACAACATTGTCAGTGTGATGGTTACATAACTGCATTTTTAATATCTGATGTCAAGTTCACTTTCTCCCTAATGTTTACAGTATTCATACTCTTTTATTTCGTTTTACCGCATGCGGTTTTAAATCTTGCAAATACCAGTGCTGCATTCAAAACTTCGTTCGAGTCACATACGGCGCTCGCTCGCATTAGTCCCTCCTCTCAGCTGTTTCCGATAATCCTGTTAATTGGTCAGACGGGCAGGATGGGTCCTAACGCGATCCCATGTAAGTCTTCCCCACATCGTGTGGTACTTTTCTCTGTTTAATATTTCTTAGGTGTTTCCTGATTCTGCGTATAGTGGTTTGCTAATGGGCTTCTTTGTATTGATAGTTTCTGAGGTTTCTTATTTTATAATGCGGTACACAGATGTTTTGTTCCGCAGACATCAGCTAGAAGACAACCATAGTTCTGGTGTTGTGCTTTATGAGAGTAGTAACCGGTACAGCCACTATTACATTTTCGTTTTTGATTATCGCGTGTGTGTGTGTGTTTCGAGCTGAAGGGCGCTCAACGGCGAGGTGACCAACGCACTTACACACATCAAAAGAAACGAATGTGGCCATAGCAGCGAAAATGCTAACACACGCGCTAAGGCAACGAAGATATATTAAAATGTGCTGTCCAGGGGATTGAAACAAAAGTACAACGAAAGAGGAGTTAAATGAAAAGCACAGAGACATATGACTTGCTGAGCACTTAAAAAAAGCGCACTCGTTTGAACGTTATTTAAAAGAGAGGACAGATCCAACGGCAAATCCGCCGAGGCCCGCTGGTCGGAAAATAAAATACACTGATCTGTACGCAACAGGCACCTCACATCGGAGGGTCCTCACCCAACAAGAATCCATGCTTCGTACGGCTGTGGCCGATGCGAAGACGAGTAATAAGGATCTCGTGTCGTCGATGTCACTGGAAGAAGGTATTACTCGGCCGAGTTGTGGGCTTTTACTACACGGGTTCTATACTCGGTCTCGTCCAGACATGCATCTTCCCTTCGAATCATGACTTTGCACCTGAACAGCGAGGTAAAAGCATGTAGGGGGGTGGCACATTGAGAGACTAAGGATCACGACACACCTCCTTGGCTGCTAGATTCGCCCTCTCGTTCCTCACAATTTTCATGTGCCCTGGTACCCAACAGAAAGACACCTGAAACTTCCTGGCAGATTAAAACTGTGTGCCCGACCGAGACTCGAACTCGGGACCTTTGCATTTCGCGGGCAAATTCTCTACCATCTGAGCTACCGAAGCACGACTCACGCCCGGTACTCACAGTTCTACTTCTGCCAGTATCCCGTCTCCTACCTTCCAAACTTTACAGAAGCTCTTCTGATGGTAGAGCACTTGCCCGCGAAAGGCAAAGGTCCCGAGTTCGAGTCTCGGTCGGGCACACAGTTTTAATCTGCCAGGAAGTTTCATATCAGCGCACACTCCGCTGCAGAGTGGAAATTCTCATTCTAGAAAGACACCTCTTCCCCCACTCGTTGTAACTGTGGGCGGGGAGTTGGGGGGGGGGGCAATCCTGGATATTCTGGATTACTTTATTTGCTGGGTATAAACATAGGGAAGGGCACGCAGATTATAGGAACGGACTAGAAATTTCGCACTGCAAGAACGTCTTGTCTTCTTCAGTGCCCACGAAATCGCATGTAATTCTGCCTTGAAGGGAGTAAATTCCTGAGGCAGTCGGACCTTGAGTATAAAATGAGGGAAAACAGCAGAGCAACCAACAGAGTCTCCCTGATTAGACCCATCCGTGAAGGCAGCTACTTAGTTGTGCTGCTCATACAAAATGTCAGAAAATACCGCATTAAAAAAAGAATCAGCTGTACAACCTTTCCTGTAGTACAATAAATATAAAATTACCCTGGTCCTCTGCAGTAACGAGGGGGGCGGGGTGGAGGCTGACGGTTAAAACCCTGGATTTTAGATTGTACTTGCTTCACACTGAGTGACTTTGGTACACACTGCACACGGATTCCATACTGCATTCTGGCACGCGGTCAGTTGGAGAAAAGACGTTTCAGAGGCGGACGAGGAACAGTGTGGTATGTCGGTGAAGTCGGAACTGGGAGGAACTTATATGCCTGACGCACCATGACGAACTGCCACCAGATGCAGGGTAGTGGTTCCCAGGCCTCAGTTCAAATACTGTGTATGGAACTGGTTCTTCAAGCACTCATGGCCAGCCGAATCCCCTTGTGGTGCACAGTGTCAATTACCTTCAAATAAGAAGGCTTCGACAGTCCGTGCACCGCGGAACATAGTCCAGCCGAGAATGAACGGAAGCCCCATAAAACTGGAGCAGACGTGCCCTGTCTGCTCCCCGAGACCTGTAACTAGGACTAAAACATTCAGTGCCTTCAGAGTTATGGCTTTCAGATATCTCAGGCGTGGCAACTTTGGCAATTTGGAATCAAAAACGAGGCCTAGAGACCTCAATGAGCCTGTAAAATATAGAATGGTGTACCTAACAGTCAAGACAGGTAAATTACAAACACGTCGAGAATGATTAAAATGAACACACACTTATCTGCAGAAAACAAAAATCCTGTGTTTGCAGTCCACTCCAGTAATCTATGCGCCGTAAACTAGCAACTGACGGCTCGCTATTGCAACACTAGAGGAGGAACAGAAAACATCGAAATCATCCACAAATAAAGAGCATTGTACAGGACTCCTTGCCGTTGACGTGACAGCGAGTCACCAACACGGATCCTAACAATCCGCTGAGACAGGAAAGACAACATAAGGATGGGGAGGTGGCCGCAAAAGCCCCCCTCACGCACTTGTGCGAGGTTACAGTGCTTCCAGGTAGTGTCGTACCACTCACTGCTATCGAAGAATATGCTGATACAGTGATGTTTACCTAGGTAAGCTTGCTGAACTGCCGCCTCTACCAAAATCAAGTTGTCGACAAGGGACCGAAATCCCCGGAATCCACTCTGGGAGCGACTAACGAGCTGCCTGGTCTCTAACAACCACACGAGACGAGGGTAAACCATTCGATCCAAGTTCCTTCCTGCACATCTCGTTAAAGTGATACTCTGATAATTACTGAGACATGTGCGGTCCTTTCCTGGTAGGAGGCTTCAAAACTGCCTGTCTCCACAGTTGCCAACTCCAAGGGGGCCTGAGGGGACCCAAGCCCCTTCAAAAATTCGTTTTTTTTTGGGGGGGGGGGGAGGGTATGGAGCCCACCCAATAACTTACGAAAATTACTAGTTATATTATGCTCTGTAAAATCACAAAATTATGTTGGAATTCTTTATTTTCCTTGTTTGACGGTAGTTGCCTTTTAAAATACATTCATTAATTGGTCAAAACATATAATTATTAAAGTAGTAAGCAGGTTAACTGCAAATGAGTAGTGTGAATCATGATTGTGTTACGGTGCTGAGGGCACACTTAGAATTTTTCCCGGTGCGCGAACCTTCGGGTAAAGTCTAGCGCCGTTGGTTCAGCGCTGCGGTCGCGGAGACATCAGAAGGACTGGAGCAGTAGCGCTTGGAACCCACCGCCTCGTGTCGCCTTTCTGCTTTGTGACATTACAGCACCACGGCTATATAAAGCCCACCCTGTTGTCGCAGTCATTCAGTGTGGATAGTTTCGTTCAGTACATGCTGCAGACGTGTTTAGTGTTCCGACTTTAGTGGACTATTTTATATAACTATGTTTTATTCGTTTACTTAAGTCTCTTAGTGTACGAGTATTGTGAATGTAGTTTTAATGTAGTTTGCAATGGATAAATTTGTTACCAAAAAAGCGCGCTTGGAATTTGATGATACTGCAAGTCAACCTGCAACAATTGTTGTATTGTCAATGGCTTCGTCTTCTTCAGGCAAGACCCGTTCACAGCTGAAACCTGGACAATCCGGTAAGGGAAGATCATTTCAGAAGTTTCGGTTAATCAAATATAAGTGGCTAGAATATGGAGCATCTACCGAAAAAGTTTTTTAAAAAACCTGCAAAGAGGCAGACGCTAAAAATCTATTACAATTTTCTTCAAAAAAAGAAGATGTATTTACTTCCGTAGGGTTTTCTGTCTGGAAAACGGCTCTGGCAAAATTCCGTCTTCATGAAAATATTTTTACACATAAAGAAAGACTTAGAAAACACCTTAAGGAAATTCAACAGAAGGATGGGACTTTTCAGAAGCATACGCTGTGACAGTGCCAACGACCGAGCTGGTCTACGACCCCTTTGCCCGACTTGATGGGCTATGCGATCTTCTAGTATCTTGAAATTTTCTACAGAGGACAGAACAGAGACAGGTTACAAATGTGCAAACCATCTTGAGTCAATGTTACAATTCCCTTTTACGTCTTTATTGCCATGCAGAGAACCCAGTAACGGATGTCGATGAAAAAATTCTGTGCTCTCATCCAAGTGTTGCTTATCTGGAAAAAATATATGAGGGCTTGATTTGTATATTGAATGGAAGGCATGATAGTTTTGAACACTTTTGGGAATTGTGCTTAAAAGAAAAACATTCACAAGTTGATGATGTTTCGCTTCCTCGGAATCGAAGTATACCAAAAAGTATGAAAACAACGATGCTAGTCGACAGCACAGTTTCAAAACCCCAAAGGAATACTACATAGCTATTTACAGTGAAGTTTGTGAAAAGGTGCAATATTGCATTACTGAGCGGTTTGCTTCAACTGGACTCACACAGGTCATTGCAGTTGAACAAGAGTGCTTGCTTTTAGTAACAGAGGTGAAACAAATTTGGATAAATCAACTGAGTTTTTGAAAAATGACCTAAACATTGAGAGACTGCGCTTACACTTGAATATGTTAGTCGATGTAGAGAAAAAAAGCAGCTGGTCTTAAAAAACTTGCGTGATGTAAGAAAGTACATTACACAAGAGCCGGCAGTTGAAGAAATGTTATGTGAAGCAGCGAAGTGCATTAAGATTCTCCAAGTAGTTCGAATCACGACAGCAACAGCAGAACGGTCATTTAGTGCCCTTAGACGTCTGTAGTCATATCTGCGATCAACAATGGGACAGAAACGATTGAACAACTTGGCTGCTCTTCATGCCCACTGAAATGTTTTGGATGAATTGAATATCCGTCCAGTTATTAACGACTTCATACTCAGTAATCCACTCAGACGGTCGACATTTGCACCTTTCTAAACACACTCTCCCCTCAAATAATGGCATTTAAAGCAATGTTAAAAATCTTTTTATTATAGACAGTTAAATACATACAAAACGTTAAATTTTCAGTTTCTAAATATTAGTACTTGTTTAGTACTGTATTACTATAGTACTATATTAGTTATTTTCAAATACTTAAATACTTAAAACCCGCTATTTACATACTTTTTAAGCGAAAGTATTAGGTATACTGAATTAACTTTATTACCTATATTGAAGCATTAACTTAGAGATATTGTTTGTATTTAATGAATCCTAAGCCTTATTCAAAGTAAGCTTAAATTAGCTATTTACTTATTAATCAAAGTGCTATTACTTTGCGACAGCAATGTTTTATATTTTATTCTCTTAATGATAGTTCAGGATTTATTTAAATATAATTTCTGTCTTATCAGAGCTTTATATTTACTGCTCTGTAATATTCTATAAGCATGATTATGGCTGTAAATTAAATTAGATTCTTACGAAAATACGATGCGTGTATGTTTTGTTTCTTTTTCAGAGCAAAGACATTTGTCAGGCTTGTCGAGTTTCCCGGAGTGTCGAGTTATCCAGAGTCCAGTTTTTGGGGCTCTAATGTTGATCGTATGACTCTGAAATGCTTAAAAAGCTTTAAAACTGACTACGTTTCATCTAAAATTTAGAAAATTTCCCGGGGCTAGACCCCCCCCCCCCCCCCCCCAGTATGGGCATCCTGGCAATACCAGTCTGAGAAAATGAGGCTAAAAAGAGCGACTCACGTGAGCGTGGGCATTAGAAGACTGTCAACATCTAATGGCATACCAAAACCTAAGGTTAACTTGCTTAGTGGCGGACCTTATACAGCAGAAGACAAAGCCAGCCGCGTGGTTCAGTACAGGAAATATGCCATATAGTTGGTGACCTGGACTGGTAAAGCAAAAGACTAATAACAAAATTGCAAAACAGTCTTGTCTGTTTGTCTTTTTGAACTCGCTAATCTCAAAAACTACTGGACGAATTTTCATGAAATGCTCTACGGTAACTAGAGTGTGCCTTTGGGCAACGTAAAGGATTTATTTGATGAAATTCGGATACATAAATAAATTAAAAGAAATCTGCCGCGTCTGTCTATGTGTCTGTTTGAACACGCACATCTCCAAAACCAATAGACGGTTTTTCACTAGTTTTAACAGGTAACCTGATCTTCGCTTGAGGCAACTTAATAGGCTTTGTTCCATTAAAATCGGAGCACGGAAAAAATAGTTGTGGTAATTTAAAATTTTCTCTAAGGTCGTCCGTTATCTAAGTAGTTCGGATGTTTAATAGCCATGGCTTTGTACATGAAAGAAGCAGAAGATAGCACAGGTGATTTGGCAGTACCCCAAAGAAACAATAACACACTTTTAGTGTTTTAACTCACTGACAGATGTATTTTCGGAATTTTACACCAGTGACAGAATTAAGAGCCGCAAGCCTTATGAAAACAGACTAACAGCGATGTTAACTGGCTAGGATCGGCGAATTTACTGATTTAGCGATATGTGTTAAAATTTGAGGACAGTGCTTCGTTTATTTCGATAGGCTTTATTTATATTATTTTTTAGGAAGATCGAATTTTTTATGTTTCCATTGACATTTTCGCGCCTACTCATAACATTTTGTTTCCGGCTAAAAATTCATAGGAATCAATTGCGCTTTTCTGAATATGTCAAAATAGTTAAAAAACTGACGATTATCTGGTCTCAAGAGTCCAATGAAGATCGTGCTGTGAAACCTGCTGTAACTGGAGGACATCGGGCAGCACTCGTGCCTTGGAAACTACTTCCGAAAGCAAGATGCGACGTAACTGTTAACGAGAGCGTAGCAGATAATCTCGCTCCTCATAACCCTTCACCCACAGCGGCCCAAAGTTATTTCTGTCCCATTTAACACGACAGAAGGAGACATTTAGAGTGGAAGAGGCGCGGGTGAGCGTGGTTTTACATCCCGAGTCCCGCTTATTCCTAATAGTTCACTACTTCGCTTTAGAAGTATACAACTCCCTGTGAGCTTATGTTATGCCATGACCTGAAAGAGAACTCAAGGCAAGAGTCAACATGTTAGATTAGATTAGATTAGATTAGTACTTGTTCCATAGATCATGAATACGACACTTCGTAATGATGTGGAAAGTGTCAGGTTAATAAAAGGTGTCCATACAAGATATTACATTAGACAAAAATTACATGACACTCAATAATTTTTTTGTGAATGTTGGCAAATTACCCACTTACTATACACAAAAATTCATCCAATGAGTAGGAGGAGTTGCCATTAAGGAATTCTTTTAATTTCCTTTTAAATGCTATATGGCTATCTGTCAGACTTTTGATGCTATTAGGTATGACACCAAAGACTTTTGTGGCAGCATAATTTACCCCCTTCTGAGCCAAAGTTAGATTTAACCTTGAGTAATGAAGATCATCCTTTCTCCTAGTGTTGTAGCCATGTACAATGCTATTACTTTTGAATTCTTTCGGACTGTTAATAACTAATTTCATAAGTGAATATATATATTGTGAGAATATAGTGAAGATTTCGAGCTCTTTAAATTAGTGTCTGCAGGATGATCTTGGATGAGCTCCAGCAATTATTCTGATTACACACTTTTGTGCAATGAACACTCTTTTACTCAATGATGAGTTACCCCCGAATATGATGCCATACGAAAGCAGAGAATGAAAATAGGCGTGGTAAGCTAATTTACTCAGATGTATATCGTCAAAATTTGCAATGACCCTAATAGCATAAGTAGCTGAACCCAAACGTTTCGGCAGATCCTCAGTGTGTTTTTTCCAGTTCAACTCCTCATCATGCATACACCTAGAAATTTTGAATATTCTACCTTAGCTACCGATTTCTGATCTAAGTCTATATTTATTAACGGGGTCATTCCATTTACTGTGTGGAACTGTATACACTGTGTTTTGTCAAAGTTTAATGAGAACCTCTTTGCAGAGAACCACATAATGATTTTCTGAAAAACATCGCTTACAATTTCACCAGTTAATTCTTGTCTGTCGGGACATTACGGTCAATTGCTTTTCATACGGCCAGCTCCATGTGGACGTTTCCTGTATTGATGAAACAAGCAACCTCTTTGTTCATATCCACCATTATGCTACTTCCAACATTATATGGAAAGAAGCTTTATAAGTCAAACAGAATTCCGACACTAGAAGTGTCGGGCACGGCTGTGAATTACACGCTGAGTTTCTCTGGTAGTAAGGCATTATTTGGAGAAACATATTTCTGTGCCTTTTGCGATGTGGGCTATAGAAGGACGATGAAAATTAAATACACTCAGAAGATAAGAAACGAGAAGATTCACCACAGACTCATCGAGAAACACAGTATGTGATAAACACGGAGCAGAAGGGACGGGGTAACGAGACCTGCTTAATCCTTGAAGGGTAAAAACTACTGGGAGAAGACAGATATTTTAAAATATCCAACAAATATGTAAGGAGTATTCGTTTCAGTAAACTGTGGCTGTAAGACTTGTATTATGTCGGATTCAGTCCTTTGTTAAACCTATGTAACTTAGTATCAGAGGATGACGAAAGCGAATGTTTACTCTTGAATGCCACAACAAACTGTAATGTACAATTTTCTCTGCTGAGATGGCTGTATGGCCACACTGCTAAAGCCAATAGGATTTAAAAAAGGAAAAAATAGTTGTGGGTGTTAGAAGCAAATTTACCTGTGAGATGATGATTGCACAGGAGAGTAATTCGTGACGGGTCGCCTAAACCGAGGTAGAAGACTGAGACAAGTAAAAAGGGCAAGGGATAAATCTTCAGTAAGAGCGGTGTTTTTTTCTTTTCCTTTTTCTTTCAGTTAGATGAGTTCAAGAAAATTTACATCAAATTTAAAAAAAAAAAAAAAATCACCTCCCTGTATAGACTTTAGCAGTATCCGGTCGTGCCAGCAAGGGCTTATAGTGTACTTTATTTTTACGTCTGCCGAACCACTCCGCGCGCTAAAGCTTTGACAGAGACCATGCGTCTGTATCCACCCGTTTAAAGTGACGTGCAGGGAGAAACGTGGCGGAGGCGGCGGCCGCGGTGGCGGCGACGGCGGTGGCGGAGACGGAGCCGCGAATGCGCCGCCGGCTCGCGGCTGGTCTTCGGGCGGGAGAGGCAGGCGGCGGGCGAATGGCCCGCCTGTTGAATAATGCAGGCCACGCGGCGGCAGCCCCAGGGCACTCCGCCACCCGCAGCACTGACATCCGAGGCTCAGGTCGGTGCGCGAGCCGCCCAAATGTGTCAACAAATCGTTAACCTATATCTGCGGAGCGACCAGGCACGTACCTGTAGCTAAGATTCGGCAGCGCAAATCATTGACGTATCGGGGAGGAGAGAAGAAAAAGACCTTCCAGCGACAGAATTTCTCGTGCTACTTTTGTGTTTGACAGGAAACGCTGTGCCTGAATGAATAGTCACAGTCGGGTAATTACGTTCAGCAAAATTTAGGTAGGAAAAAAATATATTTCAAAATACATCACGAGCTCTAATTCCACAACATCACATTTCAGTGAAATCACTTCTCCTGCGCCCTTTGGGTGACTAGTTTACTTGGGTGGGAGAATACTTTGCAAATATCGCTGACTTATTGCCTAGAAGAACACATCTGAGAAAGAAATACCCGTAGCACCACGAATTATCCGTATGGGACGCTGATCAGCTGGTAACAGCACTGCAAGGGGGAACCAAAACTTAGAGTGCCACCCTGACGCATTGATTTGACTTGCAGTAAGCTTCACAACAGCTAAGCCATTTAATTACAGTATCCCGGCTCCAAGCAAGCGGTAGTTCGTAATGGTGTGCACAAGAGCTACTGTGGAGTTTTGAAAGTATGAGAGAGATACGACCAGAAGAGGACGTGTGAGGACGGATTGTGAGTCGTTCCTGGGTTGCTCAGTCTGTAAGAGCACTTTAAGTGAAAGGAAATGATCCAGGTTTGAGTGTCAGTCTGGTACACAGTTTCACCGTAGCAAGAGGTTTAAGGAAACCTCACTGTTTCTCACTGGCCCGCTTGAACAACTGTACGTCGCTCTGATTCGTCGAAAACTGACAAACTGAGAGTGATAACTGACAGTCGAGTTTTCGTTTATAAGTACCTAAGCCAGTTAGTTTCCTCCTTAACTTATTAGCAACTACTGTACATAGTTATTGCAATTTTATTACAGTATTATTGCAAAGAGAAGTTTCATTTTGCCCTCATAACGTTTCTAATTTAATTAAAGTACAAACATTTCATTGTTCACTTCTGTGTTTTGTCATCAGCCTCATTTTGGCCTCCAGTATGTTATTCTATTTGATGAATGATCTATCCCCCAGAAGTTCAATGTATATTCACTCCAGACGTAAATAAATAACAGCTCATTACAGTGAATGCAAGCTAAGTTTAAGTAGAAAATTTGTTGAAAAGTAACCACTGTACATACTTTGGTTAAACTCTCGAGTCAACCTCACTGTTACACAGAAATGCATCCTACCGATAGCATATATAGTCATAGAAGTTGTGTGTATTGTTAGATGTCCTCTAGTATGGCTCTTATGTTTCAAGTTTGATATTTTCCTGATGCTACGCCCAAGATGTTTCTGTTAAACGAATTAATGAGTTGCTCTAATTTGGGCTCACTATGAATATTTGATAGGTGTGTTTCTAGCCCCTTACACTTGAAACAAATCAAATTCTCATAAAATTTTCTTGTATTGTTTAATCTGAAAATATATGGCATGTATTGCATATTTAACCGAAGCTTTACGACTTTCAACATAGTTACAGTACTGTGTTAACGTTAATAATACAATCTATTACATTAATATACAAATTGTTTGTCATACAGATACAATGATATAAGTAAGTTTTCTATTGAAATCGTTATAGAAAATAATATCTTATTCCGCTATGGAAAAAATTACGGTCCACGTCCAGCACATTTTGCTTCTATTTCTCATTTTGTATATACATGAGCTTAGTTCTCCATGAAAGTAACGTTCAGTTCACCAATTAGGTTTAGAGCTTTGACAATAAATTACTTGTTATTGCGAAGGATCTGTCTCAAGGAACTCTTCAGCAGATTACTATTTTAATCAGTTTGATAGTTTCGTGAACTCTGTCTTATGTTTTAATAACTTCAACTTTCCTGTTTTTGATCCAGAAGATAAATAAGCATCGAATAATTCCAAGACGACAGATTCAGGGTACAGATAGAATAAAGGAATATTAATGTTTTGTTGTTTGGGTTTCATATAGATTTGTTCATTAAATGGGGCCTCACAGGGACGTACGCAGCAACGGTTTTGTATAAGTCACCCTAATGTCTCTCTCTCTCTCTCTCTCTCTCTCTCTCTCTCTCTCTCTCACTCACTCACACATACATACACACACACACAAACTCACACACACACAGACACACAAACACACATACACACATACACAAACGTAGTAATTTATTTTCAGATAGAGCAAGGGGTCTTATTCCAAACAGTTTTGAGTCAAAACACAAAAATCTCTATAATTATTGCTATTGTGTCAAAAACTAAAACTTTATCGTGAACTGTCGACATCGTTTGGCGAGATATTTGTAGGTAACTGCTACCTGATCTTTTTCAGTCCCAAATCACAGTTCAGACACGCCACTAAATTGCTCAGTAAGACAATTCGAAAAGATGACAGATTGAGAGTCTATGGCATCATTACCTGTTAAGGCTGAAAATAGTTTACCATGAGAATTCGATTTCCGATCCTAAACGTAATACTTCTTAGCCAATCCACTCATCAAAAGGGTCCCAGTCACGCTGGACTGAAAACAGCTGAATGACAGCTCCAAGATCCCTCAGGGCCTGAGACACTTCAGCAGTGGATGAAGGTGGGAGACTTGGAGGCCTCCCAATTTCAAACATATGGGTCTGATGTTAAGTTGCAGCCTTCTTGGCGTTCAGGAGCGGAGCAATGAAATATCTGGATGTACGTCCTTACTGATGTTTGTTAAGAGTATCCAGCGTGCGACTCAGCGTAGAAACACTACGAAGTTCACATCGACCGTGATAGCAGCTGATAATGGCTTCTTGTCAAGAATACTGGGAATTTTTCGAAGTGAGATCGGAGATATTTGTGCCCTGTAAGTAAGGTGGGCATAGTGGAGTTACCCAGTGGCGATCGTTCATAGCATAACATTCTACTCTGCTTCTGCTGCAGGCACACGTTGCAGCTTTGAGCCGTCGCCGTCCTCGCTGTGGCCCATTTTTTGATTCTGCATGCGCGCATGCGTCCGGCGTCGAGCTGTGTATTCGCACCTGACAGCGGTGCTGCGCTGCGTCGGATCCCGGGTCAGCGCCACACCATCGGAGCGCTGACTACGTTCCCTGCTTCATAGGACAACGCCGCCGCTATCTGTGGCGAGAGGCTGGATTATGATCCAAGGACGCTTCACCGAGTCTGGCCCGCAGGATGGATTCGTTGTCTGCTGCTTAACACCACCATAACCAGTGTACTCTGGCATGGAATAAAAGATTACTTGAGAACGCTGCTTTCGTTACAGGACGTTAATCATCCACTTACTATCCCCCATGACAAAGCTACAACCACGCTCTGGGTGGTGAAATGCAAGCCTTCCTGACTATTAGCTGCCCAGCACGACCACCCGTACAGTGGAGGCTATTCACTCCAGCCTGTATGAGTGTTGACGGAAGTGGCCACATCAAGAACTTCCGTCCAACAATGTATAATATATACCAATTCCGATGGATTCTAAAAGTGTCTTCAGAAATGTTTCTGCCCCAGACAGCTGCATCAAAGACGACACTGGTAGCCGCAGATTGCTGTAGGGTGAGTGGAGTGATGTTGTTTCCCTCGAGAATCAGTGTGTCTTCTACCACACGGTTAAATCTGTTCTCATATGTGAGTGGTGACATGTAAACTCAGTATTATGTAAACACGTATTTTGTTTTCTGATTGGTTAATTGCGCAATGCATCGTATTGTGAGGCACGGTCTCAAAAAAATGGCTCTGAGCACTATGGGACTCAACAGCTGAGGTCATAAGTCCCCTAGAACTTAGAACTACTTAAACCTAATTAACCTAAGGACATCACACACATCCATGCCCGAGGCAGGATTCGAACCTGCGACCGTAGCAGTCACGCGGTTCCAGACTGAAGCTCCTAGAACCGCTCGGCCACCATGGCCGGCCACGGTCTCAGGTGGAGAAATTAGAGCAAGAAGTGTCATCAAAGTGTTACGTTTAATTGCACTACTCGTCACTTGATTTGTGTATTCTGTCATTTATATGTGGTTCTCTATTTTATTTATTGTACAGAGTGAGCCCTGCACGGCTCGTGTTCAGGCCATTTGTTGTTTGTCGTCTTCAATTACGGTACTGCCGCCTTGTTTTCTTATTCCATTTACTGCCGTCACTAACTTACTGCCTTTCTTTCCTGTGAGCGGCCCCTATGTGCTGCTGTTCCCATTGCTACGAGGTCTGTGGCTCACCGATCCCAGACACAAAAGTTGAGTCTTTACTTAATCTACCAGACAGCCCCAACTGTTCACATTGTGTCGTTTGAATTTCACTGTGGGCTGTTGGGACATTCCCACGAGCAACAACGTGTGTTTTCAAGTTGGCGAAATTCTAGCCGCCTTCCTCTGGAGTTTAACTTGATTATTTTTTAATTGAAGTGCACCAGCGGAATTTTCTGCCTTATGGCCGTTAAAGTTCCGGTTACCTGCCCTGATCGTTGACGTAAATTCAGGCAGTGTATTTTCCTTATCGTGTCGTGGCTGTCCAGCAAGGCGTGTAGGTTGACAGCTGAGTGTGTAATTCGTTGTGGGCGCCGATACCTTCTGCGTTGTTCCATTGAACTCCCTGTTGTATGCTGGTCGGGTGGAGGTGAAGGTATCCTGCCACTTGGTCCATTGACTGTCTGTCGGTTGGGTTGCCGTCGGATTGAGATTTGTTGGCTGACTGCCTGTCTCACACAAGCGAGCGTTAGTGTTTGAATTTCAGGCCGACTCTTGGAATCTTCTGTGCGTCGTTTGATGTACTGCCTTTTCTTATTTGTCCTTCTTGTTCGTTTATGCATGGCTTCTAGCCGATTTTAAATTAAAGTGGTTTTGCCCTTAAGGCGTGAGATTGTTTCGGGCTTCAACCTGATTTAAAAAAATGTTCAGGATAAGGCCTTCTGTCTTTTAAAATTCAGAGTCCTGTTTTGAGCCTTATGTCCGATTTTAAATTTAAGTTGTTTTGCCCTTAAGGCGTGAGATTATTTAAGCCTTTAGCCTAATTTAGAGAAATGTTTTAAGTTAAGACCTCCTGCCTTTTAAAATTCAAATTCTTGATTTTGGGTCTTAAGTGATTGTCCATGTGCCGGTTTTAAATTAAAGTTGTTTTGGCCTTAAGGCGTGAGATTTAATGGGGCCTTTTCTGGGAATTAAGTTCTAAAATTTAATGTTCGGCTTGCTCTGTTTTCTTTACTCTTGTAATGTTTGTCAAAAGAATAAAGTAGTAAGTTCGAGTGCAACTGACCACCACTTATTTTGGCCCCTTTCCACAAATTAAACTATCTGTCCTGTCCTGCGGATATAGCAGGTGATTTCACGGAGGTTTCACGATGTCGTAGTCCACGATACAGTGTTGCCGCTAAGAAAACATTGGGATTGTCGACAGTTGAGATGGCTCAGACGAAATCAAACAATGCAGATATGTTCAAACAATTGAAGGCAATGAGACTGAACAGGGCTTTATATGCTTCATTGGCTCCCACAATAGGTTTATCTATATTTGGCTGAGTTAGATCTGTTCAAAGTTTTATAGCTGTGAGACAGAAGAGGAAGATTCAGGAAGCAGACCGTTGTTCAGGCATCTTGATATCTTGATATGTAAAGTAAGGGGAGTGCTTGCTCAAAAGCAACCAGCGGAAAGAAGTTAATAGTGACATTGTAACTACCACAGAAGTTAGTAAAATTTAGGAAGTTAAAAAAAGTAACGTGGGATTAGCAGCTCGAGTATCTTGTGAAAATTCAGACTCTTAATCAAATGTTCAAATGTGTGTGATATCTTATGGGGCTTAACTGCTAAGGTCATCAGTCCCTAAGGTTACACACTACTTAACCTAAATTATCCTAAGGATAAACACACACATCCGCGCCCGAGGGAGGACTCGAACCTCTGCCGGGACCAGCTGCACAGTCCATGACTGCAGCGCCCTACACTGCTCGGCTAATCCCACGCGGCAGACTCTTAATCAACTGAAGTACCAGACGTTGCATATGTGTGTGGTAGGGAATAGCTGCATGGAAGACATCGATTTAGGTGCAGCGGTAACTACTTCATTGGAGCTTGATTATTATTAGATGCATGCCGTGGAGCCTGAGTCAGATGTAACGGTAGAGGGACAGGTACAAAAAAATATATGTGCCAATGCTTTTTCTGTAGTGCCGAGTGTAGCTGGAGACAGTAGTTCTGTTGCAAACTCAGAGAAGAATGCACGGGAAGCTACAGATGACAATGAGATGTTACACAGATATTCAATCGTAAATAGCGCAACATATTCATGGGAATCTGTTAAGGCGCCGGTATCTCGCATGGAGGACAGGTTAAGGCGAGAAAGAAGAAAAGTGCTTTTAACACTTGTGACCAGGCTTACAAGGCTAAATAATTTCGCAAACGAGTGCCTGAGCATTGGGAAGTTCCTATAATTGATTATACATGCAATATAATACGTACTAGAGGTAAGAGGAAGCATCACGCTAAAATTGATCTTCTGCAGCACATGTTTTAACTCTATGGGATATTGTTCCTATCGAGGGAAACTGCTGCCAATGACGTACCTCTGCAGTGTTCAATCGTCGCGTAGGACGAACCAACTGACTTTTGTTGCAGGGACAAAGTTCCAAGAGATACACTCCTGGAAATGGAAAAAAGAACACATTGACACCGGTGTGTCAGACCCACCATACTTGCTCCGGACACTTCGAGAGGGCTGTACAAGCAATGATCACACGCACGGCACAGCGGACACACCAGGAACCGCGGTGTTGGCCGTCGAATGGCGCTAGCTGCGCAGCATTTGTGCACCGCCGCCGTCAGTGTCAGCCAGTTTGCCGTGGCATACGGAGCTCCATCGCAGTCTTTAGCACTGGTAGCATGCCGCGACAGCGTGGACGTGAACCGTATGTGCAGTTGACGGACTTTGAGCGAGGGCGTATAGTGGGCATGCGGGAGGCCGGGTGGACGTACCGCCGAATTGCTCAACACGTGGGGCGTGAGGTCTCCACAGTACATCGATGTTGTCGCCAGTGGTCTGCGGAAAGTGCACGTGCCCGTCGAACTGGGACCGGACCGCAGCGACGCACGGATGTACGGCAAGACCGTAGGATCCTACGCAGTGCCGTAGGGGACCGCACCGCCACTTCCCAGCAAATTAGGGACACTGTTGCTCCTGGGGTATCGGCGAGGACCATTCGCAACCGTCTCCATGAAGCTGGGCTACGGTCCCGCACACCGTTAGGCCGTCTTCCGCTCACGCCCCAACATCGTGCAGCCCGCCTCCAGTGGTGTCGCGACAGGCGTGAATGGAGGAACGAATGGAGACGTGTCGTCTTCAGCGATGAGAGTCGCTTCTGCCTTTGTGCCAATGATGGTCGTATGCGTGTTTGGCGCCGTGCAGGTGAGCGCCACAATCAGGACTGCATACGACCGAGGCACACAGGGCCAACACCCGGCATCATGGTGTGGGGAGCGATCTCCTACACTGGCCGTACACCACTGGTAGACCGGCAAGGGAACTTGCTGTTCCAACAGGACAATGCATGTCCGCATGTATCCCGTGCCACCCAACGTGCTCTAGAAGGTGTAAGTCAACTACCCTGGCCAGCAAGATCTCCGGATCTGTCCCCCATTGAGCATGTTTGGGACTGGATGAAGCGTCGTCTCACGCGGTCTGCACGTCCAGCACGAACGCTGGTCCAACTGAGGCGCCAGGTGGAAATGGAATGGCAAGCTGTTCCACAGGACTACATCCAGCATCTCTACGATCGTCTCCATGGGAGAATAGCAGCCTGCATTGCTGCGAAAGGTGGATATACACTGTACTAGTGCCGACATTGTGCATGCTCTGTTGCCTGTGTCTATGTGCCTGTGGTTCTGTCAGTGTGATCATGTGATGTATCTGACCCCAGGAATGTGTCAATAAAGTTTCCCCTTCCTGGGACAATGAATTCACGGTGTTCTTATTTCAATTTCCAGGAGTGTATATTATAAGAATGGCTTACGAAGTACTGGATAAACGGGAAAAGCGTGCAGCATCAGAAATCAATGAAGTAATATCGTTTTCTGATAAAGATGGTCTGTTAGACGAATCTCTTAAGAAGAAAGAGTTTTACAATATTATTTTTAATTGTTCTGCGTATTTGTCACATAATGTTTCTACACAGAAATGTCTATGGGATACTAACGAAGAAAGATCAGTTGACTAATAGGAACACAAGAAGGAAGCATTACCGTGGAGCAGAAGCTCTAGCAATTGCAGCAATGCCGTGATGACTGACGTCGCAGAGCCGTTACGATAACTGTCTCGGTTTCGGGTGCCGCTGTGATTCTAACTCCACTTCGTGGAGCCAGTATCCATTTTAGATGGAAAACCGCTCACCCATCGAAACTCCTGCTGCATTAGTTATCAGTTGACTGGCTTAACCTTAGAAAGCAATAACGAATAAGACAGCCATGTCACGAATCGACCTATCGCGCCAGGCTTTGTGTGTGCTTATCTATGTTTAGAGGACGTCTGTGGGCGGCTTATAAAAGGTCTCTGGGGAGCTACTCTCTCTCAGGAAGTCCGCCGAGGAGGCAAGTGGTCCTTAGTGGGAAAGCTCATGGGGTGTGAGGAACACCTGGCAGTCTGGGGTTGTCGTATGTGCTTTCGACGACAGGCATGTGGCTGCGTTCCGCCTTAGTTAGTGGTGTCACGGGAAGAAGAACCTTTTCAACCTGGTCTAAGAACTGGTGCTGCAAACTGCCGTCTGTCGCGTTCTACGCTATATGCCGCCATGAGGCCGCAAACTGCATGTTAACGGCTCTCCATCAATACTCGCTCCGGAGTTTGAAGTTCTTGTTTATATTTAGTAGTGCAGCAGGGGCTGTTGTAACTACACTTACGACACGTTATACCAGCCAACTATCTTGCAAGGTTCCTAACTTGGGCAATACTAATTGTCTGGTGCCGGCCGCGGTGGCCGTGCCGTTCTGGCGCTGCAGTCGGAACCGCGAGGCTGCTACGGTCGCAGGTTCGAATCCTGCCTCGGGCATGGGTGTGTGTGATGTCCTTAAGTTAGTTAGGTTTAAGTAGTTCAAAGTTCTAGGGGACTTATGACCGAAGATGTTGAGTCCCATAGCGCTGAGAACCATTTGAACCATTTTTTAATTGTCTGGTGGAACCTCTGAGGGAAGCCGATACCCAGTAATTATCGTCTTGCTACTTGAATCATTTGTTTTATTTGACAATGTTGATAAAACTTCCTTCTAATCACATACTTGCTGTTTATTGCGTTTGTCCTTTTGCGAGACAAGTGGATAAAGGCATACAGTCCGATAATCAATAAATTTTGCCGTTGTGAACAGCATAAAATTTGGTGTTAGCTTTAATGCTCCATCTGCGCTCTTGTGGCCAGCCTTATGGAGATGGCTCAGCCTGGGCCCTCTTAGTATTGATGGAATTGTCCATTTCAGACCGGTGATGTGAGTGTTGCATCCAAAAAAATTCTGCTTCTGGAAGATGAAAAAGAATTATACTAACTTCCTGTAGTTCTTTTTTTAATTATAGTTTCTTATTTTGTAAAACAGGATGCTATTGAAAGAACAGGTGCAGCTAACCCTATTTTTAATTCACAGAGTGGCAGATTCAGCTGTTTGTTGCCATGCTACTTTGCACATGTTAATTTAATTCGGTTTATTATAATTATCTCATGGACTTCTTAGAACCACTTAACTTGAGCTACTGGGCCACATTCTCGTGGAGTGTCACAGGTTCAGCAACCCGATGTGAAGTGCTTGCAATACCGAAAGGTTGATCTGGGTATTTTGCAAAAATTTCGCCTTCAAATTCCGTATTCCAATTGTTGTATACATAGAAGTTCCCTCTTCAAATTTATTATTATAGTTGTATACGTCTTTACCCAAAGCATTCTTTAAATTGATTTAAAAATATGCACTGTTAACGATCAGTTCAGTGCTACTCTGTGTTTGTGAACATTATGTGGCGCACTGCTAAAAACTTTTAAGAAGTATTTGGTTTTATTTATATCCTATACCATTATGATTATGTAACATTATTCACAAATGCTCGTTGATGTAAAGACTATTTGGCAAATTTCATCATACCTAATTCTGTGCCTTGAAGCATTCTTAATTTAAAAATTGATAACTATACCCTTTGGTTTTTGGGGCCATCCATTTCAGTTGGCTGACGTACGTGTAATTTTGTAATCTTAATAAACTTTAATTCAAATGTGCTTTAACCGATGATGTTAAATCCTCAGTTCTTCCTTGTCCTTCCTTGTAGAGGCATATTGAGGCATCTCTTAACAGAACCACGCTCTACTACCGATTATGAGATGCCTCAATACGCCTCCAGCTGCTGGCCTGTTGTTTGCGCTAAGCCTGAATGTTGCTGATTTGATGGAGACACGTGCTGGCTAACTTCTTTCTTCCACTGGCCATCTATTTTTAATGACTATACATCATACTTGGGCCCAGTTGATGATTGAATGAATTGAAATATGCACATGGCTGGGACTTTCCTTTTGGGGTGTTGGGTGTCCCAGAGCAAGCTCTTTATTTGACGCCACTGGCGATATGTGTGTCTGTGATGAAAAAATGGTGACGACAATAAGTAACCAGGACATAAGTACGGAAAGTGTTTGACCCAGATGGAAACCGAACGGGGGCCACAGCGTTCTCTCGCAAGAAGAACACATGAGAATCGCATTTTTTAATTTTTTTATTTATGGTTGTTCAAGTTCAGAACTGAAATATCTAGCATCCGTAGCAAATCAATGCAACTGCAACAAACTGTCAAGAAAATCGACTTCGAAGTGTTCTGAGATTCTTCAATATCCCAACGTAAAGCAGATTTAACGACAGGAAGAGTGAATATTAGGTAAACTGTCTGTCTGCTGTGTGGGTGGCCTGAGTTAGATCCTCAGTCGATCCAAATTTCTAGTCAAAGGTGCACGTTGTAGAAGCATTTGGGTGAAATATGTGTTACGGCATCCAAATTTTCAACCAATATAGAAAAGATGCAAATATAGTAAAGGACTGCTGTTAACTGCAAAAGTCTGTAAGCTAGAGCTGACCTAGGTTACGACTATAACATCGTAAACGTCGGTGTTATAATACAAAACCAGGTAGAATGAGAACAGGTGAAAAATATGGGTGCAATGCAGTCATACAAATCTGTATATGTGAGAACATAGCAGTGAGATACCACTGGCAGAAAGGTAGCACAGGTACTGAAATATTAGAGCCTAAACAAATGACACTAGCAGGGCCGGCTGTAGGGAGAGCATAGCCGTGCCTTTGACCAAGGGCCATTTGATCTGCAGGCGGTAAAATCTTAAATTCTCATATGGTTGTAAGAGAGAAAATTAAACGAAACAATGAATCAACTTTTTTTTATAAATGGTAAGTGTGAAAATATGTCGGAAGTACAAGTCATTCTTAAACTCTAATGTCCTACTGGAAATTTTCTATGATTTGTGAAACAGGTTTCAGTTGGTCACTTTGTTGCATCGTTGAAAATAGCAAGAATTGCTACTAGCAGTATAGGCAACTCTATTTCAACCATGCACCTACACAACACTTAAAGCGTACCTAGGCCAGTTGAAAGCCCCTAAATAAGCGAAAAACTTTATAACAGAGAGACAGAGGTAAATGCAGCATATGATGCCGTAACAGTTACTCAATTCCTGTAGCAGTATCGCTGAGAAATGGCCCTTTGTAATAAATTAGAAAAGCATAAATGAAATACACACTTCCCGTCACATGCCACAGGCATTTTAATGCAGATTAAGAGGCGTTTATAAGCGTAAGGATGTTTGACATCCATTCCCCACCACTCCCGTTGCTTTTTAAGTTATTAAGATATTAACATATCGCTCAAGAAAAACCCGTCAGAACTTATTTTGGAGCAGAAACGACAAAAACGCATTGAACAAACTGTTATTCCAGTTTCACACTGTTAGCGGTCCAGTAACTTTACTTAGCATGTAACTGTTGCTTCTCACTACAATGAATGAAAGTGCTTTCAGAACTTCTTGTTTCGAGCCACAAGTCATGGTCACAGCATGTCGGAAAGCATACCTTCACGGTATTCGGCCTCAGCCATTTTTCCTTTATAGACTACGGACACAGTAAATAGGCGTAGAAATTTATACATTTTTTGAACAAAGAAAGCGTAAAATGGAAGTCACTCGCTGTCCTATGACCATACACTCTGTACGGAAGAAGTTATGAAGGTACTGTAGATACTGCAATACTCAGCGCTCATGGTTGCTACTGGTATCAACCACACTGCAATCTGCTCAGAGAACTAGCAAAAGTGAACGGATTTGATTATCACACTCAGTGGATGACATATCTTAATTTTCTCTGCATGTCCATTTGTTGCAGACTGTTCAGTCCAGAATGTCAAATCAACACACCTTTCAACCTCCTAAATTTTCAAATTGTTATTTCATTGACCAACTAGTTTAAATAATCTTCAGAACTCCTGCCGACGTGTAGGAAGATATCCACCTATGGTCCAGTTAAAATAGGGGACTGGATTCAATAACTGGTATCCATAGATTTTTGAGACAGTGATCACTTCTAATACCATGATGGTGGTTTTTGAAGTGAAATTTGTCTCAAAAAAACTACGGATACCAATAATTGAATGCTGGACCCTAATTTAACTGACTAGAGGTGGGAGTGCTCCTACATGTCGGTCAGGATGCCTCGAGATGGCGTAATATATCACCGAAATTGGTTGCTCAATAAAATAACAATTCCGAAACTTAGGTGGCTGAAAATTGTGTTGATTTGACATTCTATCTGAATTTTGGGTGCAACATTAAGTTGGGAGTAGCAATTGAAAATGTATTACGCTGTAAAGTTTCACTTCTGTTTCACTGGCTGGTGCCCTATACTTCTCTCTTGTCTTGAAGACGTATTCATTTCTAAAAAGACATTAGTAAGTGTACTGTGTAAAATAAGGCGTAATGCCTGAATAACATTATGAAAAATGCTATGTCTCAAAATGCAGAGTGGTGGGGGAGGGGGAGGGGGGGCGGGAGGGCGCTTGTAAATTCCTCATGGGGTGGCAAAGTTTCTTTAACAGGCCACGGACACTAGCCTTTACTGTAGGAACAAAACTGTGGCCACGGATAAAAACAGCCAGTGGGTTCGGGTTTATTTAACAGGCAAGGCTGTTCAGCAATAAAATAGTCTTTCCTAACTAGCTGTTAATCGGTAGGAATCCTAGCTAATGGTATGGGAATGCCACCTTGCCGTGTTAAGTCGACATGCGACTTGTTAAACAACGGAAAACGTCGCAATGACAATGTCGCAAAATAAAATAGGTGGATACAGCTAAGGTAAAGAAAAATATTCATTTTACAGAAAAGTGAACTTTTACTGTAGTTTAAACATTAAACCAGAACATTAAACAGTATAACCGATTCTTTCACTCGTAGTTAGCAACAACAGTGCATTTAAAATGCACTGTGAAATCCCAGACTGTAAAATATCAAGGCGACTGTACGTCCTTGAATATAATCTTATCTTCTGGTGCGAAAACTGTATGCGGCAGACAAGAAAGCAGAAAATAGTAAAAATTTAGAAGATAACATTACAGAATTCAAATCCAGTTCAGAAAGACTACCTCTTCTCACAGTTAAATGCAAAAATAAACAGTATACCTTCGTTAATTGTCATGCTCCAATCAATGACGACAATAAGAAAAATCCAAATTAAGTAGAAGCATTCTGGGAATTTCTAGAAGAAGAAATATAAAAAATTCCAAAATCAAATGTTGTTATACTAATAGGGGTTTTAATGCACAAATAGGTAGTGAAAAATCGTTTCGAAAAGTAGTAGGGTATTATCCAGCTCATAAAAGAACAAAAAAAATGGCACAAAACTAATCAGTCTTTCTAGAACACTTCCGTTGAAGGTAATGTCAACCTTCTTCAAAAAATTACCACAAACGGCAATAACATGGATCCCTTTGAATCCAATGTTAGGGTAGTTCCAGTTAGATCATGTGGCTATTTCTAGGTGCAATTTTAAAGAAATCGTGAATGTAGAAGCAGGAAGGAGCAGGGAATTTGTTTCTGATCATTACCTGACTAAGATTAAACTGAAATTTCCCCCAATAAAAACATAAAAAGACAGCCAAAATTAATTAAAAATAATACAGACATGCTCAACATTACCAAAGAGGTAATAAAAAAATTTCAGGAAGATATTAAAGGAACTAAATAAGGGAAATGGGAATAAATATCGAAATAAATCAAAAGGGCAACGAAAAATGTATTTGGAACAACAAAAAGGATGAAGAAAAAGAAAGTCTAGTGGAATGAAATCTGTGAAGAAGCAGTTGCAGAAAGAAAGCAATGGAGGAAATGGAAATGTTCTGAGAAGCCTGAGCACCTTGATGCATTTAGAATTCAAAGGAAAGAAACAGCTAGAATAACGAAGAGTGGTAAAAGATCTTTTGAGAAATCACAACTTCACGACACACAAACAGCTTTGTAAAAAATAACTCCCAGAATTTCTATCAGATGTTTAAAAGTTATCTAAACTTCTACCAAACTCCAAGTACTTGTTTCACAGATGAAAATGGTAACGTAGGTCTAAGCAACAGCCAGAACTGCGAAATACTAAGAAAGTACTTTGAAAAATTATTGAACTGTGAAGAATCAAACTGTAAGCTAGAATTTCCAAATCTCCATGAGAATACAGAAGCAGATCCACCACCTACAGCTGAAGAAATTAAAAAAGCAATAAGTACGCTGAAAAACAACAATGCCAGTGGAGAAGACTCTATTACAGCTGAACTTATTAAATGGTCTCAGCCAAAAATTATAACTAACCTTCAGCTCATGTTTGAAGAAATATGGGAAATGGAAAGATACCAGAAGACTGGAAAGTGCATCTTATCCATCTCTTGCACAAGAAAGGTGATAAGCAAAATGTAAATAACTACAGAGGTATATCTTTCTTGCCAGTGGGTTATAAAATATTTTCAACGATACTACTTGATAGCCAACATGCAAGAGTATCAAAGTAGATTTAGATAGGGCAGATCTTGCTCCAAACAGATTTTCAACCTAAAGCCCATAATTCGTCACAGACTTACAAACTCCAAAGTATAGCTGTAAATTTATAGACTTTAAAAAGGAATTTGACTCAGTTGACAGGCAAACGCTAGATAAAGTGATCAGAGAATTTGACACCATATCTAAATTAGCAAATCTTGTAACGCTCACAGACACCAAATTAAAAGTAAAGTTTGAGGGTGAAATATCGATGGCATTCAGCATAAAAACAGGTGCAAGGCAAGATGATGGCCTGTCTCCAGTCCCCTTTAACAGCGTACCAGAGAAAATAGTAAGAGAATGAAACAAAAACTAAAAGAAGAGAAGCTATCACCAATCAGACTGGTAACTAAAAGCAAAAGTATTTAAATCCACTGTTTAGCATTTGCAGATGATTTTGCCATGCTTTCTGAAATCCTAAAAAATGCTGGAATACAAATCAATGTGTCAGAAGAAATAGCCCATAAAGCAGGTTTAAGAATATTTGTAGAAAAAAACAAAATTTATGACAAATATAAAAAATGCTCCGGAATCCCTAGAAAACAGATATTGGCCAGGTAACGAGGGTAAATAAACTTAAATATTTGAGAGAAATTATCCAGAAGAAAGAGTACATAAAATGGAGAGAGCTTATGGAATAACCAGGAATATCCACTACAAAAGGTGTCTGTCATAAATTTGAAGATACAGCACTATAACACAGTAGTAAAACCAGAATGTCTTTATGCAAGTGAATGCTTAGTACTGAACTAAAAATTACACAAACTTGAAGTCCTAGAAAGAAAAATCATTCGAAAAACACTTGGAGCACCAAAGAATACAGGGGTATTGAAATTAAGAAGCAATGAAGAAGTTTGTCGCATCATAGAAAACATAAATCAAACGCTACGAAAAAAGCGACTGCTATTTTTTGGACACTTATACAAAATGAACAGCAACAGGTTGACCAAATAAATTTTTAAAGATCTTTTGGGCAAGAAGTCAACAAGCCTGGATTCAACAAGTTAGGAAAGATTTGGAAAGAAACAAAATAAGTTAAAAGATGCAACAGAAAGAGAGACTTCCGAGAGGAAACTGGTAAAAATGGAAGAAGACAGGGTCACAATGGTCCGAGGAGAAAAAAAGGGTGCATAGTGAAAAGATGAAAGAATACTGGAGCAAAAAGAAAGAACAACAAATAGGGAAGCATTGAAATTGGTGTGTGGTCCTTAGATGACCCAAACGAAGAAAGAAAAGAAGAAGAGGAAGGAGAAGAGATCGAAGAGAAATGGAGAGAATATAGGCAGCTGAAGCGCTAGGTGAAATCAATGAAGATACATACTTGCCTACGTGGAAGCATCAGAAAAAATTTGTAGCTCAGTAATTCAATATGCAATATGTGTTTTCAAACCAAATACTAAAAGTTAGTTCTGTATTAAAGAACCATCGTTTGTTGTTAGTACACTTTATCCAAATACTTGGTAATGGCTGCTTCTGCTGTAACTTCACAGTTCTTCTTGCAAGATGTGTGAATTTACGAAACACATTATAACAATACTTATTTGACTTTAAATTACTTGTGAGCTGTTATTGGATACAGTAAATTTGTTGTTTCATTTGATCACATGTAGGTGGACAAGAAATCTCAGTACCCCATACCATCAAGTGCTAACTCATTTCATTTGTTTTAAAACAAGTATTTACTTACGGATTAAGTTTCAAATATATCGGTATGTTCCCCACCACGACGAAAACACATTTTATTACGCCTCCATGATCTTGACGTATTTTTAAGCGTATTAGTTGTTATATTGCGAAAAGCATCTTCAACAGCACTGCGCAAGTCCTTGTGTGTAGCATTACGACGTGCAGCTACATGCGCCTTAATGACTCCCCATAACGACTTGTAGAGTGTGGTGAGGTCACGAATTCTTGGTAGATATTTCACGGGAGCTGGTTTTGCTGCTGAACCACGACTTATCCATCGTCCTGAAAGGTTTTGATTTAGGAACTCGCGTGATTTCATCAAACACATGCCAGCTGTGAGGTCCCTGTCCTCAAACTGAAGTATTATCCACGTTCGTAACTTGTGTAAATAATTGGCGCCATTCATGTCCCTTTCAAAAAAGTGAGAGCCTAGCTGATGTGATTTCATCGCTGCCTATATCATTGCGTGAGGAGAGTCTCTTCCTAACTGGACTGTGTTTTGGGGAGTATCGTTGGCCCAAACGAAAATATTTATAGCACGTGAGCTGCATAAAATGGCACATTCATGTGAAAACAGACACCGCATTTGTTAACTGAGTTAATAAAGCACGATACACTGAAACGTGCTGATTTCGGTCTGTACCCGATAACTCGATTACTGAAGTCGATCGGAAATGTCTGACCTCGAAATGTTTTTTTTTAATCTCGCACTGTTATCGACAGCATACGGAGCTCCGAAGCACATGTGTGTGTCCTCTCATAGGAAACTATTCAATCGCACCAGAGACTCGGGCGTACGTTTTCTCCATATCTTGCTTCTCCCATTTAGCGGCCGCCTTTAATACTGCCAAAATCAATCGAATGTCTTTCCCAAACCAGAAATGTTGTCTTTTGCTGTGGAGCCATACTAAATCTTTCCTGGAATGCTTCCACAATCTGTCTCAATGTGTGCTCTGTGTGTTGTTCGTGTACCCATAAATTTGTAACTAATTGCTGCTGAATAGCGTATCTATGACCGCTTACATCTATCATAGCTACAAACTGAAACTCTACAGCGAATGCGACTGTGAAAACATGTATCTACGAATTCCAAGAATTGATTCCAGCAATTGATAAGAAGTAAAATAGCTACCTAACTTACTTCTCGAAATCGAAGTACAGTAACCATCGACCAAAGTTAGTGCTCACAAGACGCGTGCTGTAATTAAAAGAAAAAACAAAAAGCAGCCAGTTTCGTCCCTCTCCAATTTTGTTGGTGCATAGTCTCCAATGCCACCGAAACTATAGGGTGTTTCTACTCAGGACTCCAGTATATAATAACTATCATACCGGCTCTCGCCTTCACGTTGTAAAATACATATAAGCAGTACTTTAGGTGGTCTAATAGCTTAATGATATGTGAAAATACGTGTTCTATGTGGCAGATAAAAGATGTAGAATCGATTTTTCACATTTTTCCAGAACCATGTCAGGACTGCTCCGAGAACGATTCGTAATGAAAAGCGAGCCAACGCGCTGTGTTTCCTTCCAGACTCTGGCAACCTGCCCAGTACTAATGACCTCCGTGTCGACAGAGAGCTAACGCAGGAACCGCTGGCGCTATGCAATCTTTCTTACAGTAAAGGGCGCCGCCAGCCAGAGGCAGTTAAAAGTGGTAAAATGAGCAGAAACACTTTGGAAGAAAACCATACGGCTGCTAAACCCAAAATACAGTAGGAAAAGAAAAAAATTATTTTATTACAAGGTTCACCTTATTTTTTTGTAGCAAGCCTTTATGAGAAGATGTACTAGAGCTGGAAGTGTAATATTTGAACATGTCCTGTTTAGTAAACGTACTTGCTTCTACAGCAACGTTTGTACCTTTCAGAAGTACAATTATAACTTTTTACGAATATTATATTTCGTGGGGTGACAATTTCATACATACTCAATGACTTCGGTACGTAGCGAAACCAAACCAGTATGGAGGATATGCCGCAGGTGTTGTACCAACTGCTGCAGGTGCACTACAGCTTATGGTTTTCTAAATAGCACTCGAATAGTGACTGGTGAGAAATTTACAATTCTGATCATCCATTTACAGCCCTTTAATAAATGTGATACATTTCACAAATTAATGTGCAACCAGTGCAAGAACATGTTTCCGGGGGAGATATCTTGTGTGCAGCTACAGAAATTTGTTACTGAGGACTGGAGTCTGCACTTCATGGTCGTCATTCGATCTGCAGCCTTGTGATACTGGAGGCTTACCATTTTGCTTTACTGTCCATCAATTAATGTTTAATAATTATATGTGGATTACACACAGCGGAGTGTCGTAGGAGGGTGTACATTGCACCATGAGGCTTCCAGTCAGCCAGCGAAGGATAAGAGCTGTCTGTTATAATGAGCAGCCAGCCGCTACACGGACGCCGAAAGGAGACCAAGGGTCCGTCGGGAAGTAGCTGGAATTCCCCCCATACTGCCAAAATGTGTGTTCATAATTGCCGATTCTGTTGAGCTGCAAAGAATGGCAACATTGATACAGTAACACATGTGCAACTTGTAGTGTGCAACATGTAGAAATGAGCACAAAGTCCAGACACCTATGTCTATAAAGCATTTTACACTACAGTTACCAGTATTAAGTGATACGCTGTACCTTGCCCTACAAAAACTCAGAGAGATAATTCAGATTAATAACTACCATATAAACACAAATACAAAATCCAGGAAGGTGATGTTGGTTAGTCTCATATAAACATCTTCTACTACTGATACTGCCGCAAGAATCCTTTTCTTTGCCTTGATGGATACGGTCTGCTCTCCTTTTCCTTGCTGACTAGTAATTGACTGTAGTCCATGTCAATGTATTTACAGACTAAGTTTTTTAAACAAATCTGTTTCAGAAACGTGGGCGGGCCTCTCATTTGCGCCCACTGGATTTCACAAGACAATTACCATCCGACTCATCCCCTTTCCAAGTTATTTTACCACAGCAGAAAATGAGACGGCGACAGAGATGAAACTGGTGAAGTGTTCACCTAATCGATAATCAGCCTGCAGGATATCGGCGGAGAAAGATAAAGACGAAAGTTACATAAAGCCAGCGTCATTGAATTTGGTACCTTGATATATTGCGATCGTTATTATATACCTACATTTTACGCACACGGACGGAAGATTCTCACCAAGTTGATCAACTAATTATATGCAATAAATAATGAATTTTGAATTAGGAAATTTTCTTTATGTTGGTCGTAAACCACAAATTAGTCATTGATGTCAACCTCCCATAGTACATGTTCAAATAACACCAACACGGACTTCAGATTGCTTTCTGATTGTACTTAGGTTACTCATTCCTAGGAACATACAGTTTCAGGTCCACAACGTTTCTTACACATAAAGGTTCAGTTCACTAGATTTTTCGTGGGTTTTTAAAAGAACATAATCTCCAATTTTAAATTTTGAAACTTTCAGGTTTTTTATCATGTCTTTTGGATCTAGATTCAGCTTTTTGTTTTGCCCTTTTTCTGACTAATTCTTTGTTTTGACTCAACCCCAAGCTTGTACAAGGTGGAAATTGTAGTTTTTCCTCAATTAAACTTTTACTTCTGCTGCCAAACAAAATTTCTTCCGGTGGGAACCCATTAGTTTCATGATGTAAGGTGTTCATGACATTCTCAAAGTCCCATATGAATCTGCCCCAGGCTCTGTGGTTATGACTGCAGTACATTCTACACAATCCCCCAATTTCTCGCATGTACCTTGCATCCGGGTTGCTAGCTGGGTGGTAGGCTGAGATATATTTAACCTCCACACCATTTTGCTCCATTCCTTCTTTCCAAATTTTGAATATGAACTGGGGTCCATTGTCAGATAGTACTGCCATGGGTTTCCCAATGGTTCTGAAGTATTCGACCATCCTATTAAATACAGCTTTTGCTGTTGCCTTTTTCAAGGGGTATAATTTCACAAACTTTGAGAATACTTCCAAAATTACTAGAATATATGCACAGTTTGCCGAAGTTTTCGGGAGGGGACCATACAAATCTACTGATAATAATTCTAGGGTGTCCTCAGGTAATGTACTTTGCATTGGACCTCTACTAGTTCTGTTACGTACTTTGGCCCTTTGACAGACATCACATGACTTAATTCGTTCATTTACCTTCTTTCTACCAGCAATCACTATTACATTATTCAGTTTATTTAAACATTTCTTTGGCCCACTATGCCCCAATGCTAAATGAAAATAGTCTATGACATCAGTATCAAACTGGTGTGGCCAACATACTCTCCATTCCTGAGTGACTAATTCTTTCCTCCTATATAAAATACCTTTAAAGATTTTGTAGTATTTCTTAATTTGAGGATACTGCACACTGTCAAAATTTACCTTCACGGATTTCCATGTCGGATCCTCATTTTGATGGTACCTCATGTTTTTACATATTTGCTCAATTTTCCTTTTTCCTGAAACCTCTTTCATGTACCATATCTGGAAAGTACCCTCTTCACCATTTTCATCAGGCACTTCACTCATACCATTAGGCAATCGAGATAAAGCATCTGCCACGTAATTCTCAGTACCCTTAACATAGCAAATCTCATAATCAAACTGCTGCAGGTACAAAGCCCAACGAGTTAGCCTGCCATTAAGTAAACGACAATCTTTAAGAAAAGTTAAAGCTTTGTGCTCGGTATGTATGGTGAGCTTACGGCCCCACAGATAATTCCTGAATTTCTTTAATCCCCATATAATGGCTAAAGCCTTCTTTTCCGATATAGTGTAGTTTCTCTCATATTTTGTTAGAGTTCTACTTGCAAAACGCGATAGTCCTGTGTTCGATTTCTTTGCCATCACAGATTTCTTGGAAAACTTCTATACTAATCCCATAAGCACTACTGTCAGTACTGACGTGGAAAGGTTCTGACAGTATGGGGTGATGCAAAATATTGTCATTCAAAAGTTCACTTTTTAAATTTTCAAAATCTCTCATGCACCCTTCAGTCCAAACAAAAGCACTATTTTTCTTAAGTAGATTATTCAAATGAGGACTATTAAAAACTTGCCCCTTGACGAATTTTCTATAGAACCCACATAAACCTAAAAAGGCTTTCAACTGTTTTCTATTTCTAGGAGATGGACACCCTGCTATTGCACTTAACTTTTCGGGGTCCTTGCCAATACCGGTCGTAGTAATAATGTGCCCCAAAAACTTTATTTCCGACTTCACGAATTCACATTTCTTCCACTTAAGTGTCATGTCCCCCTGCTTGTAGAGCAACCAAAACTTTCTGCAATAATTCACAATGCTCTTGCCATTCCTCAGTAGCAATCAGTAAGTCATCTACATAAATGGTTAGCCAGGAACTCAATTCTCTCCCTAACACAACGTCCAGTGCCCTAATAAATAGGCCGGCCGCGGTGGTCTAGCGGTTCTAGGCGCTCAGTCCGGAGCCGCGCGACTGCTACGGTCGCAGGTTCGAATCCTGCCTCGGGCATGGATGTGTGTGATGTCCTTAGGTTAGTTAGGTTTAAGTAGTTCTAAGTTCTAGGGGACTGATGACCACAGATGTTAAGTCCCATAGTGCTCAGAGCCATTTGAACCCTAATAAATACCGCCACAGAAGTGCTAAACCCAAATGGCACTACTTTATACTGATAACATTTCCCGGCGAATAGAAAAGCGCTATATTCACGGGATTCTTTGCTCAATGGGATTTGCCAGTATCCAGCGGTCATGTCCAGACAAGTTAAATACTTCACATTATAAAACTTTTGGAGCATTTCGTCCAGATTTTCAGGTCTGTCTATTTCCTTCTTTACAATTTTGTTCAAAGTCCTGGCTTCAATGACTACTCTTACTCCCCCATCCCTTTTATTCGCGATGATAAGGGGACTATTATATTCGCTGCTACTCCATTTGGTTACACCCCATTCTATCATTCTATCTATTTCCGCTTGAACGGCCTGCCTCTTTGATATGGGTACCGAAAACGGTCTTACAAAGAAAGGTTTATGTTCTAATGTCTCAAACTGGTATTTGAAGTTCTTAACTAGGCCAGGTTTGTCCGAAAATACGGTGCTATTACTTTCTAAATGATCAAGCAATTCTATTTTCTGATCATGAGGTATCTCCTTCAAATTTTCCACAATTTCTTTAAAATTATGCCCCTGCCTGTCACTCATCTATTAACCTCTGGACATGGTACATTTCATACATGCTTGTCAAACCATCATTCCCTTGGTCGATCTCCAACAATAAAGAACCAATTTCTGAATCGAACACCGTCCCATTTTCCTCAAATTTTATTTCCAATTTCGTAAATGCATTATTAATTTTGACCACTTCCCAGCTACAATCAATAATAACTTTTTCTTTATCTAGCCAATCTATACCCAGAATCATTTCAGTACTCAAGTCTGGCACAACTAAAAAATCGAGCTCAAACTTTTTTCCTTTTATACTAAATTCAACCAATATCTGGTTCCTTACTGGCTTGCTAGTCTTGCCAGTAGCACCAACAATTTTTACACCAGTCACTGGCATAATTACTAGTCCAGGCTTATCACAGATGTGTTCGAAAAACGATTGGGAGATCGCACTTATCTGAGATCCTGTATCAAGAAGTACTTGCAATTTCACATTATAAATTTCAACTGGTATTATAGTTTGTTTAACCGTCAAATGCTTTTCATTGTTGTGTTCTTCCCTAAGCAAATCCGGGTCGACGATAACATCATCCCTAGATATGCTTTTGACCTGCACATCACCTATATCTGGCGGTTTCTTTCGTTCCTGGAGCTCAAATTCATCAAATACTTGAACTCTTTGTAACATTGACACTGAGTCGTCCGGTGGCTCCTTTTTCCTGTGTTCAGTCCCAACATCTGGATTTTGGTTTGAAACTTCGTCATCAGTAGGTACAAAATCGCAATTATCTGTATCCCATTATTTTCACTAGTACCGAAATACTCGTCATCTGAACTATCGTCAGAATCAGACCATTCTGGATCGCTTTCAGGTTCTAACATAGAAGCTTTTCTGAGACAGGCACTGAGTTCTTCCTCTGCATTTTCGTCAGGCTTTGATTTTAGCTCAATATCCTCTCTATGCAAAACGATCTCATTATCAGTTTTACTCACATCCACTGTTACTTCGTATTTAGTGTAATCCTCGTGGACTTCAATTACTCTTAGGTAATGACCTGCCCCTTCCCCACGGTGTCTTTCGGTAACAGCTTGTACTATTGGCGGATCGTTAATAGAAGTTACTTGCTCATCAATGCTTAGGATTTCATCCTCCAATTCCTTTCTGTCTTTAACCTTCGTCCTATCGGCAGCACGAGTACTTTGCGCGGCGCTATTTAATCTCTCCTCTTTTAATTCGGGCCACGTCACCTAATCGACGTCCCTACTATCTCCTTTTTCTCTAATTAACCTCCTTGCCTCATATTCCATCTTAAAATCCTCCCACTCACTTTGCTTAAGGCCCTTGTACAGATCGTCGATCTGCACACGCCAATCAGTTACTTCTGCTAATTCATTCTCGCCATTTACTTCATTGCTAACACTGCTAACCGCACCTCTCTGTGTATCCACTGTTCCATCTACTATTTCCTTCGCCACGGAACTACCACTCGTAATGTATTCACCAGCTGTTACGGCAATGTTTGTACCTAATTCTGCCGCCTTGCTAGCGGCTTCTCTCTGAACAGCTGTTCTGCTAGGCTGGGCCGTTGCCCTCCGATGCTTCACTCGCCTGTTAACATGTATCGCTCTGCGCGGCGAAGATGACTCATCTGTGCACGCTCCTGACGCTTGCTTCGCCACAACACGCTGCGTCGTTCCACCCCTGTCCCTAAGCTGTCTCATAACTTCACTGTCAGTCTAGTAACATTTCTTAAATCTGGGCCGGTATGTTCTGTCCGCTTCCGTTTGGCCCGCAACATTCACGGAAATCAGTTTCCCGTGTCATTATTTTGCGCAGTGTACCCTCTACCGCGACCTGGATAACGCCCTCTTCCTCTTCCTCTTCCTCTTCCTCTGCCTCTACCTCTCTGTATCATGTTGACGCGAAAACCATCGACGTCATTCCTCTCGTCATTATTACGATTATTCCTGTAACTAAAATTCTGATAATTGGCATGACTTTCACGCCAGTGATCTTCGTCTTCGACCCTTTCGAGAAACGCTTGGAAGCTGCGATGATTGCTTCCCACATATCTCTTCGAATCCTCTGGAAGCTTTTTATATAGCTCCCATACGATTTCAGAATCGGATCTTCTCCCTCTTAAATGTGTCAACTTTTGGTACCAATATTTGCAGAAATCTTTCAAAGAATTCCTACCCCTGTTATCATGAAGTTTGGCCATGATGAACTTGTGCCACAAATGATCCTGTTTTTGTTCGGACCAGTATTCTTCCGTAAACTTTTGTTTAAACTCTTCGAACGTCATTAGTTCGGTATTCAAGTTAATTCCCCAGCGCTTAGCGTCACCTGCTAAGGCACTAATTACTACGTTTATCTTCTCCTGACCAGACAAGTGTTCAGGAAACATCCTCTCGCAATTTTTGATGAAATCCAACGGATGCCATCCTTTATGTTTTTTGGCGGGATCGAAGCGTTCCTCACCTTCCAACAGCTTCGTAAGTAGCGTGCCATTACAGATAACACCAGGCCTATCTTTGATTTTACTCTCGAGATCGAAAATTTTGCCTTGAATTTTCGATGTATTTTGTTCACACTTTTGTACACATCCGGTAACTTTTTCGCCTAAATCTCTTTCAGTGTCTGAAACTGCCTTTTTGAACTGTGATATTCCATGTTGGCATTCGTTTACGATCTCAGTTTTAAGACCGAAAACTTTTACGTCTACTTTTGTTTCAGCTAGAGGCTCCACTTTCTCTTGGATGTTGAGAATTTCAACATCAAACCCACTGTTAATGTCGTCAATTTCCCCCTGCATAGTATTCATATTTTTATTAATTGTGTCAGTTTCAGACTTCATAGTATTTACTGCTGAACTTAAGCTACCCACTTTTTTTCTACTTGTTCTATTTGTTTACTAATTTTAATTCCTTGTTCTTCGACCTGTGCTTTAAACTGACCAACATGTTTTCTGAGCTGATTACTTTGTTTTTTAAGCTGCTTGTCAACGTGTGTTTTAAGCTGACTAACCTGATTACTGACCTGTTTTTGAAGCTGATCATTCTGTCCTGCAATTTGTTTGGTTAATCGTTCAAATAAGTGGTTCATGCTTAAAATTTTCACACTGTCTTGGTCTACGGAATCGGTGCGTTCCGATCCTACTTCAAAATTTTCTTTCGGTTCTTTCTTTATCTGTGGTGAAGTCAACATGTCGGTGGATTCGTTCACATACCCACTATCATCTACAAAGTCATCCTCTACTTCCTGTTTTATTCCTTGCTGTGTTCGAGGCGATGTCGACATTTCAATCTGTTCGTTTACATGTTCGTGGTATTGTATGTACGCCAATTGTCTACCGCTAACGCCATCTGTTATCTGGCCGCGTAAACTCCTGTCATTGCCAGCCGAATTTTCATTATGCTCGCACATCTACTGCGGCTATGTTCTTGTCCATACTGAACGTAAATTACACCTCACTACCGTACTTGACGTTCACTGCTATTTACTTTACTGAATAATGTTGCAATTCGTGCCACTGAACATCCACTGTTCGGTATTCACATTAATTTGTGACCGACAACAACTGGATGTCCTGTCACCGGGAGCCACTTGTAACGTATTCGTGGGGCACACAATTCTCATAAAAGCCTGTACTATGGTAAGTGAGCGGGGTTCACCTTACGAGACAGGATTTTCGTATAGATATTGACCGTGTGTACCTGAATGGTGGCAAATCAGACTTACACCCACTCTGTACTAACAATGATCCGTCAAGTAAGTTCAAAATGCAATTACACGTCAGTATTTACCAAAAGCAATACTGAAGATGCTACCAATTTGATAATAATACGGTCGCCAGCGTAATTAGGCATTAACTGAGTTTCTTCCCTGTACAAGTTGATGTATTTTCATGCAAAACAACAAGTAGTAACACTGCGTAATATAGTAGAATTTTAGAACCAGAAAATCTCTTGAAGTGATAGTTTCATGTTCTGTACTGATATGAAAATAATCATGAATACATAACACGGCACTATAATGTATACTACAAGGATCTATAATGTCTATTGATCTGATTAAAATAGGGCATAGGTTACCCTAGGAATAGCACTTTCAAGCCACACACAAAATTTCAACTTTGATAAAGGTAAAACACTGATAAATTTTGACTTATATATTGACTTTAACTTTTGCTGGTCAAACCAATGTGGAACACTTCAGAATTCAAATGAATAAAAAGGGGGGGACCCTGAAACTGTTATGATCACTATATTAAAACAATTTATTATTGAAATTATCATGCATTTAAGATTTCCAGTATATAAATTATGATGTGTCGACAGAAGTGCCGACACAGTGTGGTTTGAGGAGACCGAAATACATGCTATAAGCTAACGCGGGATGGCGTGAGGTCTGAAACAGGATATGTAATGAATGCTATAAAGAAAAGTATGTAGCTTCTGGAATACTTTAATCCATCCTTGGTACATCGCTATTGACGATACAAGTGAGACTCTATAATTTCCTACAATATACTGCTAATGCCGCCTTGCTAGGTAGTAGCCGTAGACTTAGCTGAAGGCTTTTCTAACTATCTGCTCTGCAAAGGAGCGAGGCTTCGGCAGTGTGCATCGCTAGTTACGTCGTCCGTACAACTGGGGCGAGTGCTAGTCCGCATCTCGAGACCTGCCTTGTGGTGGCGCACGGTCTGCGATCACACAGTGGTGACACGCGGGTCCGACACGTACTAATGGACCGCGGCCGATTTAAAACTACCACCTAGCAAGTGAGGTGTCTGGCGGTGACACCACATTCCTACCCCGCAAATCGGCGAACGGTCGTGTTATAAGGCTTCCGCCTGCCGTGGGGAGGACCCCATGTTGACGTATGCGATGAGGTGGGGAGCCTAACAACAGGCGAGGCTGTGCCACCTGCACCCGGCCATTCGGTCCGAGGGGGGCTAGGAAACGCCTGAAAACCTAGTCCAGGGTGCACGTCAACATGCGGTGTATGCGCCCGTAAAGAGACAGGAGGGGCCGAAAGGTCGACCTCCATTGCGTCAGGGTACCCGACGCGCGAAGACGCCATGTGGTCCGGAGCGGGCAAGAGTTCCATGGCGGAGGACAGCTGGTCACGGGAAGCAATCGGCGGCGCGTGACCCAGGGAGGCGCCAGGCAGTTGCAGCGAAGCGTCCACTGCGGGCGGCGCCGGTGGGAGACCAAGTGGCGGCGGCGGCGGCGGCGGCGGCGGTGGCGGCGGCGGTGGCGGCGACGCGTCGCTATGGGACAAAATGGAAGGCAGCGTCGGTAACACCTGGGGATGAGGCGAGCCAGTAGATGGGTCCCCAGAGCGCCGACCGGACGGCACCGTCGCTGAAAGCAGACGGGGAGCGGCAGAACCGAGGCGACGACAGAGGCGCAGCTGATTGAGATGCCGACGGACCTCACCAGAGGCCCCCAAAACCAAATACATTGCGCGGCCGAGGCAGCGAAGAATGCGCCCTGCGAGCCAACGCCATGAACCCCGATAGTTGCGATAGAATACAACGTCGCCTGGAGCAAAAGCAGGAGTCTGCCGCTGCACAGGAACCTGATGCGGCGGTTGCAGCAAAGACATCAAGGTTCGATGAGGACGACCGTGGAGCAACTCAGCCGGCGAGCGACCATCTCGGGGCTGAGAGCGATACGAAGACAAAAAGAGCAACAACGCGTCCTCCCGAGAATGCGACTCTCTCAACTTCAACATCTGTGACTTGAAAGTTCGGACCAATCGTTCAGCGGCACCGTTTGACTGAGGCGAAAACGGCGCAGATGTCAGATGTTGAATACCATTGGCCTTGCAGAAAGACTGAAATTCTGCGGACATGAATTGTGGGCCATTGTCGGAAACAATAGTCTGCAGAAGACCTTCAATGCAAAAGATAGCAGACAACGCTTGGATGGTGGCAGATGACGTCGTGGAAGACATCCGGACAACAAAAGGAAAATTACTGAAAGAATCCACCACAACCAACCATCGAGCATTCCAGAATGGACCAGCAAAATCGATGTGCAAGCGTTGCCAAGGGGAAGTGGCTTGCGGCCATGCAAAGAATTTCCGCGGTGGTGCGGATTGTTGTTTGGCACACGCCATGCAAGAAGAGCACATATGCGTAATCGCAGCATCGATTCCGAACCAAGTACAGTGCTCACGAGCAAGTTTCGTTCGCACTATACCACAATGTCCTTGGTAGAGAAGCCGTAAGACAGAGGACTGTAACGAACGTGGGACCACGACTCTGGTCTGATCATTATCAGAACGCAACAACAAAACACCATGTCGTACAAAAAGTCTCTCCTTGTGAGCAAAAAATCGCCGAACCAGCGGATCCTCAATCCGCGACTTCGGCAAGGGCCATTGAGTAGCAACAAAACGCAAAACGGTAGCAAGGACAGGGTCAGCAGCTGTGGCTGTAGCTACACGACGAAAATCAATCGGAAACGATTCGACCGCGTCATCAGTTTCCGCATCAATGAACATGCAAGCAAGTTCGGAAGAATCGAATGCTCTATCCTCAGCAACAGGCAAACGGGACAACGCATCGGCGTTTCCGTACTTAGCAGTGGACCGATACAAGATATCGTAGCGGTACTGCGAGAGGAAAATAGAGCAGCGAATGAATTTCTGCGCTGTACGCGGAGGTACAGGCTTGTTCGGATGAAAAAGTGATGTCAAAGGTTTGTGGTCTGTGATGATGGTAAAGTGACGACCATACAAGATATCGTGAAACTTAGTAACAACAAACACGAGAGCCAAAGCTTCTTTCTCAATTTGTGAAAAATTTCTTTGCGCTGACGAGAGCAATTTGGACGCAAAGGCAATAGGGCGATCACGCGCGCCATCTTTGTGTGCAAGCACAGCACCGATCCCGAAATCCGATGCATCTACCATCAACAAAAGGGGTTTCTGGGGATCGAATGGCGTAAGGCAAGTATTTGAAAGCAACGCCGATTTCAACTGGCGAAAAGCGCGTACGCATTCCGTCGTCCAGACGAACGGAACACCTTTACGGCGTAAGCGATGAAGCGGAGCTGAAATGGAAGAGGCATGCGGGAGAAAGTTATGATAATAGTTAATTTTTCCCAACACACTCTGTAGCTGCTTCAAATTCTGCCGCGAAGGCAAGTCTTGTATGGCACGGAGGTGCTCTGGACTGGGATGTATGCCTTGGGCATTGATTACGTGTCCCAGATATGGCAAGTCACAAGCAAAAAACGCACATTTGTCCTTCCGCAAGCGAAGACCATTTTGTTGCAAAACCCGAAATAATGTTCGTAGATTTGCTAAATGTTCATCTGCTGTCTTTCCGGAGATCACAATATCGTCCAGATAGTTTGCTGCACTAGGGATCGACGCACAAACAGTTTGTAAATATTGCTGAAACAATGCAGGGGCGGAGGCACACCCGAATGGCAGTCTTTTGAATCGGTACAAACCAAGATGCGTGTTAACCACCAAGACGCGCTGGGATTCTCCGTCCACTGGTATTTGCAAGTACGCATCTGCGAGGTCCAACTTCGAAAAGTATTTACCAGGGCACAGTTTATCAAAAAAATCTTCCGGGTGGAGTAATGGAAAAGTTGCAATGACTAGTTGTGGATTCACAGTGGCCTTGAAGTCCACACAAAGTCTCAATTTTCCGGAAGGTTTTGGCAAAATTACTAAGGGTGAGGCCCAGAGAGAAGCCTGCACACGTTCATTTACACCTTGTGATTCTAAATCGTGTAATGTTCTTGCGACCTCATCACGCAATGCGTGGGGAACATTGCGCGCTCTGAAAAATTTCGGTTGCGCGTTTACTTTCAGTTCCAAATGTGCTTCATAGTTTGTAGCGGAACCAAGGCCCGGTGCAAAAATGTCTGCAAATTCGTCACATAGACGAGAAACACTGGCTGAAGGCACAGTCTCGTTCACTGATAGTACCTGATTGACTATAGACATGTTAAACAATTGAAACAAATCTAAAGCAAACAAGTTCACTGCAGTAGAAGAACGAAGAACGTAAAATGACACAAGTTTTGTTTGTCCTTTGTATGCTACAAGAAGAGTGCACTGTCCTAACACAGGGATCTGCTGTCCTGAATAACTATGTAACTTAACAGTTGCGGCACGCAGCGGAGGTTTGCCCAGTTGTTTGTACATGTCGTGATTGATCAATGAAGCTGCAGCTCCGGTATCGAGCTGGAATGGTATCACTTTGCCTTCAAAGTCCAAGTCTACAAAAAGTTTATTGTCCTGCCGACGACAAGAGTGACTTTCTCGTGCAATTTGAACTGATACAGGTACAGAATCACTTGCTAATCGACGTGATTTCGGGCGACGTCGACGCACACTTTTTGTGGGACGAACACAGTCACTGTTAGAAAGAGTGGCACTGGGCGGAGTGGAATTAACTACATGAATGTCCATGGGTGAAGGTTCACGAGCCTGAGGATTCTTGGTTCGATTCCGGCGCGAAGCAAAGGGCCTGGAATCGTTGTGAGTGTCCGATCTGAGCTTTTTCTGGCAAACACTCTGAACATGTCCTTTCGTATTACAGTAAAAACAAATAGCTTGGCGTGACGGGCAATTGACACGCGAATGTCTAGTTGCACACCGCGGGCATGATTTCACTGCATTCGCATGCTTGCGCGGCACACGTGGAGAGCTAGGCGGCAGCTGCGCGGACGAGCGCGAGGGTTGTTTATCGTTTTGTGCAGCGCGCCCGGCGGGCGGGTTAATGTGACACACGGCTGGCGAAGTTTCAAATGATTCCTGTGCAAAGTCAAGTGTGTCTTGTCTATCTAATGTGTCTATCACTTGTTGAAGGGAGGGATTAACTAGTTTCAAAATCTGTTCCCGTATACGAACATCAGAAGCGTTCTGTGCAATTGCATCACGTACCATTGTATCTGAATAAGGGAGTCCACATTCACACTCAAAAGCACAATCCCTTGTAAGGCCTTGCATTGTTGCAACCCACTCCCTATTAGTCTGACCGGCCGTACGTTTTGTACGAAAGAAAGTATACCTTTTTGCAACTACATTAACTGTTTCCTTGAAATAGGCATCTAAAGCAGACAAAATTTCTTCGTAGGACAGAGTTGCTACGTCGCGTCGGGGAAATAATTTCACTATCACACGGTACGTTTGCACCCCTACACACGACAATAAGTGAGGCTGCCTCTCGTTACCTTGAATTCTGTAGGCGGCGACAGGAAATCCAAATTGGCGTGACCACTCCGTCCATGTTTCCTTAGCTGGGTCAAATGGCCGGAACGAGGGTGCAACAGCATGTTGTGGCTGCGGTAGCGGTGAAGCGGCGGCCGCCGCATCGTTTTGCATTGCACGTTGACCCTGGACGAGCTGTCCAAGGGCATCCAATAACGCCTGTGTCTGCTGATTCTGCAAGCGATAAAATTCGGACAGTACATATGGAGATTGTGGCGAAGCCATGACACAAGCAAAGTAGAGCAATACGAACGCTAATTCCTCTTTTAAGCCTCGTCGCCATATGATGTGTAGACAGAAGTGCCGACACAGTGTGGTTTGAGGAGAGCGAAATACATGCTATAAGCTAACGCAGGATGGCGTGAGGTCTGAAACAGGATACGTAATGAATGCTATAAAGAAAAGTACGTAGCTTCTGGAATACTTAACTTTAATCCATCCTTGGTACATCGCTATTGACGATACGAGTGAGACTCTATAGTTTCTGACAATATACTGCTAATGGCGCCTTGCTAGGTCGTAGCCATAGACTTAGCTGAAGGCTATTCTAACTATCTGCTCTGCAAAGGAGCGAGGCTTCGTCAGTGTGCATCGCTAGCTACGTCGTCCGTACAACTGGGGCGAGTGCTAGTCCGTATCTCCAGACCTGCCTTGTGGTGGCGCATGGTCTGCGATCACACAGTGGCGACACGCGGGTCCGACATGTACTAATGGACCGCGGCCGATTTAAAACTACCACCTAGCAAGTGTGGTGTCTGGCGGTGACACCACAAGTTACTACTCTTTTTATCTTATTTACTTCTCATTTAAATACCTTTATATCTGTCTCGAAATAATTTAACTTCATTACTATATCAATATTAAAGTTATCTTTCAACTTCATAAGACCTTCCTTATTCATTTACTGGTTCATTAACAAAACAGTTCTTTAAACACCATTCTAACATAACTAGGTCTGCAAGTAATTATTATTAACACAAAATGTAATTTTTCATTTCGGAACACTCGGATTGCAGATCATTTGGAAAGAACCCTGCCTACGTTAGTTGTGAGGATAATTAAATGAGGGGAAAGTGCTGGTAAATTTAGGTTATTATTGAACAGTTAACTCTATGGTCCATACGAATACAGTACTAAAAGTTTCAACCTGCTTTTATCGATGCAGCAGTTGGCGGGCGGCGAGATGGCGAGGTACAGAGCACCCATACAACCACAGCTATTGCTCTTGACGTATCGGCACTTTAATTCTTCTTAGCGTCGCAATACTTTTCCATTTAGTGCCTATGGAATATAGCCATGCTGTGTGGGCGTTGGAACAGCATACCCGAGGCTCAGTGAAACTACGTCTTCCAGGAGAGCCTCCTCGCTCCAGAAGGTGTTGCTCAGACCAATGCCAAACTCCAACTACTAGTGCTGAGCCCGTTGTGCCGTGCAGCGCCCGTGCGCATTTTCCCGCGCTCGCCTGCCATCCACCTTTTACCGCTCCCTGACTGACCGGGTATTCACCTTAGGTTTTGCATTCTACATATCCTAACACATTGCCTACGTATGGACCAGAAGCACAAGTACAATTTTAAACATCTTACAACAGTCTCAACATTTGTTACATTTCAGTTCTATTACAATATTGATTGACATTTGACATAAACATTAATATTCACATTGAAACTTGTTTACAGTTTTCTTAACACAATGGCATGAAACAAAAATGAAATGAAATCAGAACATCAATTACACTAGTTTATCGAAAAATCCGAAAAAATTACTTATATGTACAATAGTACAGCGTCGTTGTTGTTACACGTTCAGCCAACAAAAGAGCTCATAAACCCGTGGAAGCAACTTCATTCACTCGTCACCTGCACCAATGGAGCAATGCATCACCTTATATGGTTGATGTAAACACGCCGACAGAATTTGTTTCCCAATATATCGGAAGTGAGAGGATGGCTAAAACTGTTTTGTTCTCTACTAGGTGACGTTAGAGAATTTTTTATAGTTCGTACTATTAGTTAGACACTGTGCTGTCAACAAAGACTCGACACCTTTACTCTGTCCTATTACTAGAGTGGTAATCACAGGAATACGGTAAAGAAGATTAGAACGTATACGAAATGATATTTATGGGCTATCATTATATATTGTTGAATTGTAGGTGTTATGCTTGTGAATTTATTTGTGCAGTCCGTGTATACTCTGCATGGTTGCGAATTTCCCCCTGTGCATTAGAGTGCCATTTTTCTCATTGTGATAGCTCTCTACACGTCAGCTTTTTAATTAATGGAAGAGTGCTGTCGGAGCATGATGTGATTTCGAGAGAATTAACTGGGGTCCGTAACTTCGTGGAGACATCTCTTACTCGTCGAACTCTGGTAGATTGAAATGCTGTATATCAAAGACTGGAAGATTCGTCAGAACATGACAGAAGTTGACAGGTGAATTGAGAGGTGAGCTCAGTATAGAGTCTTCTATGTATTGTAGCGAACTATCAGCTTAATAAGTCACAGCTGCAAAATACTAACACGAATTCTTTACAGACGAATGGAAAAACTAGTAGAAGCCAACCTCGGGGAAGATCAGTTTGGATTCCGTAGAAACACTGGAACACGTGAGGCAATACTGGCCTTACGACTTATCTTAGAAGAAAGATTAAGGAAAGGCAAACCTACGTTTCTAGCATTTGTAGACTTAGAGAAAGCTTTTGACAATGTTGAATGGAATACTCTCTTTCAAATTCTAAAGGTGGCAGGGGTAAAATACAGGGAGCGAAAGGCTATTTACAATTTGTACAGAAACCAGATGGCAGTTATAAGAGTCGAGGGAAATGAAAGGGAAGCAGTGGTTGGGAAGGGAGTAAGACAGGGTTATAGCCTCTCCCCGATGTTGTTCAATCTGTATATTGAGCAAGCAGTAAAGGAAACAAAAGAAAAATTCGGAATAGGTATTAAAATTCATGGAGAAGAAATAAAAACTTTGAGGTTCGCCAATGACATTGTAATTCTGCCAGAGACAGCAAAGGATTTGGAAGAGCAGTTGAATGGAATGGACAGTGTCTTGAAAGGAGGATATAAGATGAACATCAACAAAAGCAAAACAAGGATAATGGAATGTAGTCTAATTAAGTCGGGTGATGCTGAGGGAATTAGATTAGGAAATGAGGCACTTAAAGTAGTAAAGGAGTTTTGCTATTTGGGGACAAAAATAACTGATGATGGTCGAAGTACAGAGGATATAAAATGTAGGCTGGCAATGGCAAGGAAAGCGTTTCTGAAGAAGAGAAATTTGTTAACATCCAGTATAGATTTAAGTGTCAGGAAGTCATTTCTGAAAGTATTCGTATGGAGTATAGCCATGTATGGAAGTGAAACATGGACGATAAATAGTTTGGACAAGAAGAGAATAGAAACTTTCGAAATGTGGTGCTACAGAAGAATGCTGAAGATTAGATGGGTAGATCACATAACTAATGAGGAAGTATTGAATAGGATTGGGGAGAAGAGGAGTTTGTGGCACAACTTGACCAGAAGAAGGGATCGGTTGGTAGGACATGTTCTGAGGCATCAAGGGATCACCAATTTAGTATTGGAGGACAGCGTGGAGGGTAAAAATCGTAGAGGGAGACCAAGAGATGAATACACTAAGCAGATTCAGAAGGATGTAGGTTGCAGTAGGTACTGGGAGATGAAAAAGCTTGCACAGGATAGAGTAGCATGGAGAGCTGCATCAAACCAGTCTCAGGACTGAAGACCACAACAACAACAATGTATTGTAGGCTTACAGCCTCTCCCATATATCTCATGGTGTGATGGTAATGAGAAAATTAAAGGCTTAAATAATGGTTTCTACATAGAGACTATCAGCAGCTGAAATTTTGTTATCATGATAAATGAGATACAACATACTTCACTTAAATTTGTGGGCATATAAATGGATGGACTGAGTTCTTAACAGGTAGACTAAATTTACAACTATATTCCTATTTTACAAGTCATCGTGTGTTGTTTGGCGGAGGGTAACTGGTACCACTACTAATCATTCCATTTACTATTCCACTTGTGAACACAGCGAGTATAGGAGACTTCTTATATGTACTCCTATCAGTACAAATTTCTCCTATCTTATCTTCACCATCCTTTCGTGAAATGTATGTTGTGGCAGCCACCTTCAAATGTCACTTCTCAGTAATGTTCCATGAAAAGAACATCATCTTCCCTCCAGGGATTCCCATTCGAGTTCTTGAATCATCCGCCCATTACTCTTGCAGGAGCCGATAAAAACGCTTCTGTATGGCTGTATTCTGAAAGAAAGATAGGTATGCAGACTCCCACGCATTTGGGATGTGGCAGTCAGTACACAGATATTTTGTTATTGCTCGCTGTGTCCACCTTTCTGGGATATTTCCAGAAGACACCTCAGAACGTTTCAGGAGGGACGAGAAGAAGCATTTTAATCAACGTCCTTGTATTTACCCCAGCGATATTTAAACACCCAGTCCTTCTGAGAAGGATAGGACAACTTTCGCAAGTCTAGCATCATTAAGAGTTGTCTGGCATGGCGAACGGTGGGTTGTCGGTCGGAAAAGGTGCAGCCCTGACTTGCGAGTGGAGGTTCGCGTCCTGGTGACAACTGTTCACATGCAATCCGGTGGCAGAGGCGTCACACAGGTGGAGAAGAGGGTGAATCATCCTACTGCCCCCACAGTCTGCCAGGTCTCAGGATTAGTTTGGAAGCAGTATACCAGAGTTCTCAGTGACTGACTTCCACCAGCATGACAAGATAAATGAGACACAAAAAGCAAATAGTATTCTATTTCTTCAGTTATTTAATAATGGTTCCATTTATTTTGGTATCAGAGGAAGTGAGTACCTAGCGTGTGGGAAACCACAGCGACGTCGCAGAAGCTCTGTAACGGTTACGTGTTGAGTGTGATCCGACAACAGAAAAAGATTATTGACCGTGTGAAGGGGATCTCATGATCAAATTAATTACATAGATATCAATGACATGCCGTTGGAAGGTGCATGTGATGGTGACAGTACCACAGTTATGATTAGAGAGCTGACAGTCTGATCATACGCTTTTTATTGCTGCTAGATGTTTTAATGGGAACTATACAGAGTGAGATGACCATCGTAATAAAACCATCTATATTACTGAATTTATAAAATGACACGTAGTGTATACCTGATATTTACAATTTCTCTGTGCTGTTACCTTGAGAGGCTTCGAGAGACATGCTATGTGACAGGACATTTGTTTGCTTTAAGAGAGAATTTGAAAGTGCGGACGTATTGTGTGACAGATACAGAGTATGCTCTTAGCACTCCGTCATGAGCCACAAATCAGTTTAATACTCTAATCTTTTGATGCAGGACGTGACAGATAAGAATACAAATTTTTCTCAATGATGACAAAACTAAGAACAAATGTAGTCTACGCTATAATGTTGTAGAGGATTTCCACAACAAGTAAGGATACTTTAACGATGTGTAAATGCGTGTGTGTTCAGATTTTTTTCTATATTTTGTACTGTGAGAACAACATCCCTATCTTGGATGATTTTCAAGTGGAGGAGTGTATGTCAGGGACTTAGCTACTGTATACATTCCAGCTCTTGGTGGCAGGCAGGGAGTAGAAGTTGCGGATGAGCTCGGCCTCTGCATAGTGGTAGCTCCCTGGCTGGTCGGTTCTTCTGGTACACAATAAATTTGGTAGATGGTGCTGGACTAGACTGGACGTGACTGAGAGTGATTGCTAAGTTTTCTTTTCCGTCTGAAGACACCGTGTTCCGGTAAGATAATGAACACTACATTCGTAAAAACATATCGTATGATATATTTTCCATGGTTCTGTTGGCTAAGATGGGTCTTGCAACTTGTAAGTAAGTATAAGTGTGTCTCATCTTCAAATCACCCTGGTACAGGAGTCCTGTATGTAAGAGACTGTTACAGGAGCAGTTCGAAAGTGGGTTGCTATTCTTATATTATTATTACCCATTCATATGTTCGTCCCAGCAGCATCTATTCAATTGCAAATAGGCATGAGGCTACTGTCCTGTGCCTCAGTGACAGCTTCTGTCCTGTTATTATTACCCATCCTTCCTATATTTTGCTATAAGGTAGACTGACTGGAGAAACTCTCTAGTGCTAGACTAATAACGGAAATATTCTCTCCACAAACAACAGCTATTGACGAAACTAGAGGGAGCTACTGTCTACTGCTTGATTAGTGTCATCTCAAATTGTTTAAATAAACAATATTCCACACTGTGTACAAAATAATAAGGATTTCAAAAAACGTGTCCTGTACAGCAGCCCAGCAAAGACTGAGTCATTTTTCCTACTAATTTCCAGATTGGGGACAGGGAAGGGAGTAGGTGAGGGTCAACAGTACTCTCTGGTGGTAGCGTTTTGTTGGTCTGTGAACCTCAAAATTTGATATTCTCACCAATTAATCTGAATATCTTACCATTTCCTGGCTTTTGGGTGGTGAGGGGTGGTGGTGGAATGGACACATGATACCTTGCGAAGATCTGTGACACTGTCAGGAAATGGGGCTAATTAATTGCTCAATTATTCAATTTGCATAATTAATCTGATATCAAAATTGTACCATAACTGTCATTATTCCACTACTAAAAACAATTTCAGGCTTACAGTGAAAACATTTTTCTAATAGACAGAATTGGATCTGTAGTGGGAACATAATCATTTTGTCATATAGTTTTTACAGGGGGAAGGGATGTGGCCATATTCATATTTGTAGAAGCTCAGACTATCTTATTTTATCAAATAACAGGCAGGCGTGGACCTGGAGGGTGTTGGGGTGAGAAACTGGCAACAATGCAGGCTGGCCAGTATTCCGGGTCAGCCATCTTGAATTCGAACATTATGAGGCACCTTCTAGGATCTTTGGATTTCCCTCTAATTTAAGCTTATGAAAAATGCCTTTCTTTGACAATGATGTCTTAGGGGTGGTGGAAAAACCACTAGTGCAGTTGGGCGCCTTTTGAATATCCCACCATTTTATACATAGTTTCATTTGCCTATTAGGGAACATATGGAAACAGACCGTGACGTAATAGGTGGAGTCACGTGGGGGAAATCAGGCAACAATGGCCAGAACTCTCGTAATGTAGTTACTAGTGTTGTTGTACCGCTACCTTTAATGAGAAATCCATCTGTAAAAGACTGTGCAAATAAGCTTTCCCAAACCGCCTCCCTTATGCACTGTACAGCCACTAAACTGGCACATTTTTATCCAGTATCGCACTCAAACTTAGCGTCTTCTCTTTGATTCATCAGAAAATGTTCAAATGTGTGTGAAATCTCACGGGACTTAACTGCTAATGTCATCAGTCCCTAAGCTTACACACTACTTAAATTATTCTAAGGACAAACACACACACCTATGCCCGAGGGAGGACTCGAAACCCCGCCGGGACGAGCCGCACAGTCCTGGACCAAACTGGTGAATAACAAAAATTTAAACTAACGTTAATGAAATGTACTGCTCACTCATATATATTCTGCGTCTTTTGCGAGCATGTGTTGGTGTTATTTGAACGTGTACTATGGGAGGTTGACATCAATGACTAATTTGTGGTTTACGACCAACATAAAGAAAATTTCCTAATTCAAAATTCATTATTTATTGCATATAATTAGTTGATCAACTTGGTGAGAATCTTCCGTCCGTGTGCGTAAAATGTAGGCATATAATAACGATCGCAATATATCAAGGTAGCAAATTCAATGACGCTGGCTTTATATAACTTTCGTCTTTATCTTTCTCCGCCGATATCCTGCAGGCTGATTATCGATTAGGTGAACACTTCACCAGTTTCATCTCTGTCGCCGTCTCATTTTCTGCTGTGGTAAAATAACTTGCAAACGGGATGAGTCGGGTGGTAATTGTCTTGTGAAATCCAGTGGGCGCAAATGAGAGGCCCGCCCACGTTTCTGAAACAGATTTGTTTAAAAAATTAGTCTGTAAATACATTGACATGGACTACAGTGTCCTTTAATCAGTTATTCATTTACATTACTAGTCAGCAAGGAAAAGGAGAGCAGACCGTATCCATCAAGGCAAAGAAAAGGATTCTTGCGGCAGTATCAGTAGTAGAAGATGTTTATATGAGACTAACCAACATCACCTTCCCGGGTTTTGTATTTGTGTTTATATGGTAGTTATTAATCTGAATTATCTTACTGAGTTTTTGTATGGCAAGGTACAGTGTATCACTTAATACTGGTAATTGTAGTGTAAAATGCTTTATAGACATAGGTGTCTGGACTTTGTGCTCATTTCTATATGTTGCACACTACAAGTTGCACATGTGTTACTGTATCAATGAAACTTCCTGGCAGATTAAAACTGTGTGCCCGACCGAGACTCGAACTCGGGACCTTTGCCTTTCGCGGGCAAGTGCTCTACCACTGAGCTACCGAAGCACGACTCACGCCCGGTACTCACAGCTTTACTTCTGCCAGTACCTCGTCTCCTACCTTCCAAACTTTACAGAAGCTCTCCTGCGAACCTTGCAGAACTAGCACTCCTGAAAGAAAGGATATTGCGGAGACATGGCTTAGCCACAGCCTGGGGGATGTTTCCAGAATGAGATTTTCACTCTACAGCGGAGTGTGCGCTGATATGAAACTTCCTGGCAGATTAAAACTGTGTGCCCGACCGAGACTCGAACTCGGGACCTTTGCCTTTCGCGGGCAAGTGCTCTCAATCAATGTTGCCATTCTTTGCAGCTCAACAGAATCGGCAATTATGGAGACACATTTTGGCAGTATTTTGGGAATTCCAGCTACTTCCCGACGGACCCTTGGTCTCCTTTCGGCGTCCGTGCAGCGGCTGGCGGTTCATTATAACAGACAGCTCTGATCCTTCGCCGGCTGACTGGAAGCCTCATGGTGCAATGCTCACCCTCCTACGACACTCCGCTGTGTGTAAGCCCCATATAATTATTAAACATTAATTGATGGACAGTAAAGCAAAATGGTAAGCCTCCAGTATCACAAGGCTGCAGATCGAATAATGACGACCACGAAGTGCAGGCTCCAGTCCTCAGTAACTACACTCCTGGAAATTGAAATAAGAACACCGTGAATTCATTGTCCCAGGAAGGGGAAACTTTATTGACACATTCCTGGGGTCAGATACATCACATGATCACACCGACAGAACCACAGGCACATAGACACAGGCAACAGAGCATGCACAATGTCGGCACTAGTACAGTGTATATCCACCTTTCGCAGCAATGCAGGCTGCTATTCTCCCATGGAGACGATCGTAGAGATGCTAGATGTAGTCCTGTGGAACGGCTTGCCATGCCATTTCCACCTGGCGCCTCAGTTGGACCAGCGTTCGTGCTGGACGTGCAGACCGCGTGAGACGACGCTTCATCCAGTCCCAAACATGCTCAATGGGGGACAGATCCGGAGATTTTGCTGGCCAGGGTAGTTGACTTACACCTTCTAGAGCACGTTGGGTGGCACGGGATACATTCGGACGTGCATTGTCCTGTTGGAACAGCAAGTTCCCTTGCCGGTCTCGGAATGGTAGAACGATTGGTTCGATGACGTTTTGGATGTACCGTGCACTATTCAGTGTCCCCTCGACGATCACCAGTGGTGTACGGCCAGTGTAGGAGATCGCTCCCCACACCATGATGCCGGGTGTTGGCCCTGTGTGCCTCGGTCGTATGCAGTCCTGATTGTGGCGCTCACCTGCACGGCGCCAAACACGCATACGACCATCATTGGCACCAAGGCAGAAGTGACTCTCATCGCTGAAGACGACACGTCTCCATTCGTCCCTCCATTCACGCCTGTCGCGACACCACTGGAGGCGGGCTGCACGATGTTGGGGCGTGAGCGGAAGACGGCCTAACGGTGTGCGGGACCGTAGCCCAGCTTCATGGAGACGGTTGCGAATGGTCCTCGCCGATACCCCGGGAGCAACAGTGTCCCTAATTTGCTGGGAAGTGGCGGTGCGGTCCCCTACGGCACTGCGTAGGATCCTACGGTCTTGGCGTGCATCCGTGCGTCGCTGCGGCCCGGTCCCAGGTCGACCGGCACGTGCACCTTCCGCCGACCACTGGCGAGAACATCGATGTACTGTGGAGACCTCACGCCCCACGTGTTGAGCAATTCGGCGGTACGTCCACCCGGCCTCCCGCATCCCCACTATACGCCCTCGCTCAAAGTCCGTCAACTGCACATACGGTTCACGTCCACACTGTCGCGGCATGCTACCAGTGTTAAAGATTGCGATGGAGCTCCGTATGCCACGGCAAACTGGCTGACACTGACGGCGGCGGTGCACAAATGCTGCGCAGCTAGCGCCATTCGACGGCCAACACCGCGGTTCCTGGTGTGTCCGCTGTGCCGTGCGTGTGTTCATTGCTTGTACAGCCCTCTCGCAGTGTCCTGAGCAAGTATGGTGGGTCTGACACACCGGTGTCAATGTGTTCTTTTTTCCATTTCCAGGAGTGTATTTTCTGTAGCTGCACACAAGATACCTCCCCCAGAAACATGTTCTTGCACTGGCTGCACATTAATTTGTGAAATGTATCACATTTATTAAAGGGCTGTAAATGGATGATCAGAATTGTAATTTGCGCACCAGTCACTATTCGAGTGCTATTTAGAAAACCATAAGCTGTAGTGCACCTGCAGCAGTTGGTACAACACCTGCAGCATATATTCCATACTGGTTTGGTTTCGCTATGTACCGAAGTCGTTGAGTATGTATGAAATTGTCACCCCACGAAATATAATAATCGTAAAAAGTCATTATTGTACTTCTGAAAGGTACAAACGTTGCTGTAGAAGCAAGTACGTTTACTAAACAGGACATGTTCAAATATTACACTCCCAGCTCTACTACATCTTCTCATCAATGCTTGCTACAAAAAAATAAGGTCTACCTTGTAATAAAATAATTTTTTCCTTTTGCTACTGTATTTTGGGTTTAGCAGCAGTATGGTTTTCTTCCAAAGTATTTCTGCTCATTTTACCACTTTTAACTGCCTCTGGCTGGCGGCGCCTTTTACTGTAAGAAAGATTGCATAGCGCCAGCGGTTCCTGCGTTAGCTCTCTGTCGACACGGAGGTCATTAGTACTGGGCAGGTTGCCAGAGTCTGGGAGGAAACACAGCGCGTTGGCTCGCTTTTCATTAAGAATCCTTCTCGGAGCATTCCTGATATGGTTCCGGAAAATGTGAAAAATTGATTCTACGTCTTGTTATCTGCCACATGGAACACGTATTTTCACATATCATTAAGCTATTAGACCACCTAAAGTACTGCTTATATGTATTTTACAACGTGAAGGCGAGAGCCGGCAAGATAGTTATTATATACTGGAGTCCTGAGTAGAAACACCCTATAGTTTCGGTGGCATTGGAGACTATGCACCAACTAAATTGGAGAGAGAGGAAACTGGCTCCTTTTTGTTTTTTCTTTTAACTACAGCACGCGTCGTGTGAGCACTGTCTTTGGTCGATGGTTATTGTACTTCGTTTTCGAAAAGTAAGTTAGATGGCTATTTTACTTCTTATCATGCAACGTAAGCTTTCACGGCCGGTATTGTCTTCACTTAAAACTTCCGGGCTGATAGGCCGTGGTCGAAGTATGAAACTTTCTTCTGACGTTTCGTCTCCGACTGCGGGAGACATCCTCGGAGGTAAAACGGCAGTTCGCCGTTTTACCTCCGAGGATGTCTCCCGCAGTCTGAGACGAAACGTCAGGAGACAGTTTTATACTTCGACCACGGCCTATCAGCCCGGACGTTTTAAGTGTGTTACTTCTTATCAATTGCTGGAATCAATTCTTGGAATTCGTAGATACATGTTTTCACTGTCGCATTCGCTGTACAGTTTCAGTTTGTAGCCATGATAGATCAAGCGGTCGTAGATACGCCATTCAGGAGCAATTAGTTACAAGTGTATGGGTACACGAACAACACACAGAACACACATTGAGACAGATTGTGGAAGCATTCCAGGAAAGATTTAGTGTGGCTCCACAGCGAAAGACAACATTTCTGGATTGGAAAAGACGTTCAATTGATTTTGGCAGTGTTAAAGGCGGCCCCTGAATGGGAGAAGCAAGATATGGAGAAAACGTACGCCCGAGTCTCTGGTGCGATTGAATAGTTTCCTATGAGATGACACACACATGTGCTTCGGAGCTCCGTATGCTGTCGATCACAGTGCGAGATTACAAGAAAAAACATTTCAAGGTCATACATTTCCGATCGACTTCAGTAATCGAGTTATCGGGTACAGACCGAAATCAGCACGTTTCAGTGTATCGTGCTTTATTAACTCAGTTAACAAATGCGGTGTCTGTTTTCACATGAATGTGCCATTTTATGCAGCTCACGTGCTATAAATATTTTCGTTTGGGCCAACGATACTCCCCAAAACACAGTCCAGATAGGAAGAGACTCTCCTCACGCAATGATATGGGCAGCGATGAAATCACATCAGCTAGGATCGCACTTTTTTGAAAGGGCCATGAATGGCGCCAATTATTTACACAAGTTACGAACGTGGGTAATACTTCAGTTTGAGGAGAGGGACCTCACAGCTGGCATGTGTTTGGTGCATCACGCGAGTTCCTAAATGAAAACCTTTCAGGACGATGGATAAGTTTTATCTTTATCAAAGTTGACATTTTGTGTGTGGCTCGAAAGTGCTATTCCTAGGGTAACCTATGCCCTATTTTAATCAGATCAATAGACAGTATAGATCCTTGTAGTATACGTTATAGTGCACTGTTATGTATTCATGATTTTTTTCATATCAGTACCGAACGTGAAACTATCACTTCAATAGATTTTCTGGTTCTAAAATTCTACTATATTATGCATACTTGTTGTTTTGCATGAATATTCATCAACTTGTACAGGGAAGAAACTCAGTTAATGCCTGATTAAGCTGGTGACCGTATTATTATCAAATTGGTAGCATCTTCAGTGTTGCTTTTGGTAAATACTGACGTGTAATTGCATTTTGAACTTTCTTGACGGATCATTGTTAGTACAGAATGGGTGTAAGTCTCATTTGCCACCATTCAGGTACACGCGGTCAATATCTATACGAAAATCCTGTCTCTTAAGGTGAACCCCGCTCACTTACCATAGTACAGGCTTTTATGAGTATTGTGTGCCCCACGCGCACGTTACAAACGGAAGTAAGACCATATCGACTATCAAATGTAGAAATTCCTAAGACCAATACAATAGCTTTTTAGGTCTACAGGGCAACGCTTTTGGTAGAAATGCTGTCTGCGGATTAAAATCAAGTCTCTCCATTCAACTGTATACTTGAGTAGGATACTATACAGATGTCTTTGAATGATTACAGCAACTGGCGAATCATATTCGTGACACTCTCATATATAGAAACGAGTCACCTTTCTCGAAATTTTCTGCTAAGGACCTCATACAGCAAAACTCCATCTTGGTTTAGACTGTCCCTTTGCGTCTCGTAACCGTTCCTCAGACTCCGTCCCGCCCTCCCTGAAGCTTTGTCCATGTCATCGTCCCAATTTAAGTCGCAAATGAACAGCAGTCGGAGAGCGCTATATCCACCACCTCCTGCAATCCGTGAAAAATCAGGGTGAGCTGGGTTAATGCGACATGAATGTGTTTTGATAAATCGGTTTAAATGGGAACATGTTGTTGTAGCACTTTCAACCGTATACAGTGTGTAAGGCCAGCGCCAAACGAACCTTCTCCTGAGACACAAGGTAGTAGAAAAAGACAGTATGAGTAGACGTGGTGGTGTTTCTCATCGAGAAAATTAGGAAGACCCCTCATCGTATGGGAACTGGAAGAAGGATGACTTTGCTGCAGCAGTGTGTTGCATTTCCAAACCACATACAAGTATTGCAGGCCAAGAAGATCTGTGGCTCGTGTGTCTATCACCCAGACATTCTCTATATCCTCCTTATTTTATACCATCCAACAGAGAAAAACCTATTAACTATAAAAACTCCAGTATTGTCACGCAGAAGAGAACTTCCTGAGACATTATTGCATCTCTCGCTTCCAACATGTTGAAAACATATACCGTCTGTGTGCTGGCCTCGAGCATATGTGGCGATCCTATTAGGTATACATGTATTGATCCATTGCAGCAGGTGGCCAGCGATCGAATTCACTTGCACAGACCAGTTAAAGTTTCTTCCCACATACCACAGGAGGACCATATTCCACACACTATTAGTTGTTCTTTTGTAAGCAGCTTGATACATTGTTGTCTCCTGTAAGACATGTAAGCCTATATGACCACAGCTTTGTACACTGCCAGGCATTTTGTTTTTCCACCACAACTTCGAGGTCCGTGTCAGGTGCTAAACTGACATTAACATGTTTCAATCCAGGGACTCCCACAGAAAGCTGGATATCACATGGTGTAAACTATGCTGCTCGCAAAACATATGGGATGGTTGGAATCAAAGACAGAAGCTCTGTTTCTTATTGAAAGTGGAAGAATTCACAACATATGGAAAGTGGAAGAATTTCTGGCACTTTGGAGCGTTTCCAAACGTCTGTGCAAATGAGATGATCGTTATATTTAATCCATTCCTTCACCTTGACATTGTAGCAGATGTGCAGGTGTTCCCCCTCGAAGAGACCAAAGTATTGCTTCTTTACGTTACAAGCTTGTATGTGATCAGTGTTTCAGTGCTGGCCATCTCTGAAAGGTGTTGCTCCCACCAAGATCCCTCCATCTCAAACAAGTGGTATCAGGCAATCATTATGTGGTAATGAATAGCACAACAGTGGTCAGGTAGTGTAGAACAGACACTGTCAATATGGGACAATGTACTGTAATAATCACCAGAGTTGACAGTCTGATGAGCTTTAGCAATTTTACTGGATTTCTTTCTGTAATTTCAACACCTGCCAATAACACAGCACCATGCTTCCCAGTTCCCACCACATCGCTAAACCACCCATCCAGTTCTTTGGATATACCATACACAAGATTGCGAATGTAGCTAAACGACTGTACAGTGCATCCATTCGTGGTTAATACTCGAACATAGTGTACCAAAGTATGCTGGACAGTGCCCTATACCGATGCAGTTTGGTTATCTACATATTTCTGCCACTTGAATTTTAGTGTGTAATTTACGATGACGACGGCCCAATTTCCCTATGTGAGTCACTGCCTATGGGAGTCACAGAGCATACTCGAATTCTTAGGACAGAGTCGGAGGTTGAGAGATCTCCACACATTGTCCTTGACCAACGCTCCATACATCAGTGTCACTGATTTCATTTGCAGCTGACCAGAAGTAAGAGGGTCGTATAGCAGTTACATTTCATGTCTCGTGAGGGGAATGAGTGAGTCTGAAACTGCTGTTCTGCAAATATTGTACCACAGCAATGTTACCCACAGCACCCATCCAAGTGCACCTAATCTCTCAAGATTCTTACATGTTGAGGAGATTAGCACCCTTTGTTGGTGTATAGAAGGTGTGAGAATGTTCTGATGATCTTATAGATGGTTGAGAAGAAACGTATGATTTACGCATGATGATGGTCCGGACAGAATTTGGGGCATTTTACACAAATTAACTGTGCTATCAATTGTAAAGTAGTCTTCTAGTGTCTGTGGTCAGTACCAAGAAAGTATTGGCAAGAGATTGATTGCTGGTTGATTTGGAGGAGGAGGGGAGGGGTCCAAACAGAGAGGTCATCGTCCCCAATGGATTACGGAAGGATGGGGAAGGAAGTCGACCCTACCCTTTCATAGGAACTGTGCCAGCATTTGCCTGAAGCGATTTAGGGAAATCATGGAATAACTAAACCAAGTGGGCCAGATGCAGGTTTTAGCTGCCATCCTCCTGAATATTAAGTCCATTGGACTAGCCACTACGCCACCTCGCTCGGTGTGGTAAGAGAAATGATTGTAAAACTTAAACCAAATGCACTCCTAAGGCTACATGGTTCACTCTTGAAACCCTGTAATGATAAAGCCATCTGGTTTCCCAAATGTTAGTGATGTGGAGTGCAAACTTTTAATACTCTAGTGTGGGACATATGCATCCAACATGTGAATACATCCACCCTCTAAGTTTTGTAACCCATTATCTATGAAGACAGATGTTAATACTACTTCTTTCCACGCCACAGAGCAACATAGAGTCTTTGTGATGCTTGTACAATGTGTACAGGGTGTTACAAAAAGGTACGTCCAAACTTTCATGAAACATTCCTCACAAACAAAGAAAGAAAATATGTTATGTGGACATGTGTCCGGAAACACTTAATTTCCATGTTAGAGCTCATTTTAGTTTCGTCAGTATGTACTGTACTTCCTCGATTCAACGCCAGTTGACCCTGCTGAAGGAAGGTAATGTTGACTTCGGTGCTTGTGTTCACATGTGACTCATTGCTCTACAGTACTAGCATCAAGCACATCAGTACGTAGCATCAACAGGTTAGTGTTCATCACGAACGTGGTTTTGCAGTCAGTGCAATGTTTACAAATGCGGGGTTGGCAGATACCCATTTGATGTATGGATTAGCACGGGGCAATAGCCGTGGCGCGGTACGTTTGTATCGAGACAGATTTCCAGAACGAAGGTGTCCCGTCAGCAAGACGTTCGAAGCAATTGATCGGCGTCTTAGGGAGCACGGAACATTCCAGCCTATGACTCGCGACTGGAAAAGAACTAGAACGACGAGGACACCTGCAATGGACGAGGCAATTCTTCGTGCAGTTGACAATAACCCTAATGTCAGCCTCAGAGAAGTTGCTGCTGTACAAGGTAACGTTGACCACGTCACTGTATGGAGAGTGCTACGGGAGAACCACTTGTTTCCGTACCATGTACAGCGTGTGCAGGCACTATCAGCAGCTGATAGGCCTCCACGGGTACACTTCCGCGAATGGTTCATCCAACAATGTGTCAACCCTCATTTCAGTGCAAATGTTCTCTTTACGGATGAGGCTTCATTCCGACGTGATCAAATTGTAAATTTTCACAATCAACATGTGTGGGCTGACGAGAATCCGCACGCAATTGTGCAATCACGTCATCAACACAGATTTTCTGTGAACGTTTGGGCAGGCATTGTTGGTGATGTCTTGATTGGGCCCCATGTTCTTCCACCTACGCTCAATGGAGCACGTTATCATGATTTCATACGGGATACTCTACCTGCGCTGCTAGAACATGTGCCTTTACAAGTACTACACAACATGTGGTTCATGCACGATGGAGCTCCTGCACATTTCAGTTGAAGTGTTCGTACGCTTCTCAGCAAAAGATTCGATGACCGATGGATTGGTATAGGCGGACCAATTCCATGGCCTCCACGATCTCCTGACTTCAACCCTCTTGACTTTCATTTATGGTGGAATTTGAAAGCTCATGTCTACGCAACCCCGGTACCAGATGTAGAGACTCTTCGTGCTCGTATTGTGGACGGCTATGATAAATACGCCATTCTCCAGTGCTGCATCACCGCATCAGGGATTCCATGCGACGGAGGGTGGATGCATGTATCCTCGTTAACGGAGGACATTTTGAACATTTCCTGTAACAAAGTGTTTGAAGTCACGCTGGTACGTTCTGTTGCTGTGTTTTTTCCATTCCATGATAAATGTGATTAGAAGAGAAGTAATAAAATGAGCTCTAACATGGAAAGTAAGCATTTCCGGAAACATGTTCACATAACATATTTTCTTTCTTTGTGTGTGAGGAATGTTTCCTGAAAGTTTGGCCGTACCTTTTTGTATCACCCTGTATATTTGGAGGTGTATAGCGCCCACTGTTCACATCCAATCACAGTTCAGGAATTATTCTCTGTTTGTATCACATCTATAAAATGATCGTCACCAATTGAGAATGCCTCTTACAAGGAAACACACAAACGATTAACAGCCATCTTTCACATGTGAAATTACAACACACCATGCTGCACTAACCTGGTAAACAGTCAAGCCAATGTATACAGTCAAGCAAATGTATACATAGGTTTTGCAGTACCTCATAAACACCGGTCACTAACTTGTAACCACCGTAGTTGTAAAACTGAGGAGTCGATTTATGTCCACCATGTGGCAGAGGAATGGAGTACTTCACATACATCTTCATTTGTCTAAATGAGGGTGTTGAAATATGTTTTTCATTGATAGACACGACTCACCACACGTGCACTGGAAGCCCTCTGTTGGCTGGTAGTGAGATATCTTCTGTTAACGATTGCAGGTAGACAGCGCTCTCAGCCACATATAGAACTACAAAAAGAAAATAGTTAAGTGTGTGAGAAATGACCTGCAGCAACACCTCACTCTCTACCATTAAATCATTCCTCGTGACAGCCACTCTCAATGAATGACTCCAATTTCTATCATCCTTTAACGCACATTCGAGTCAGTTAGGGGCAGGTGGTTCTCTTTTACAGAAAAGCATCAAGGAGAGCAGACAATTTGTATATATCGCTATGATCTCGATAGACATACAGTAGAATGTTGTAAAAAAGCCATACAGCAATATATTCTGTGAGGTATTTGGTAGCCGACATTCCGTGGTTGTAATTGGTGGAAAGTACAGAAAATCACATTGTAAATATTTTTGTCGGAGTTTAAACACGTAAACAGTCCTGCACAGGCTAAATATGCTATCCATTCTGTAGTTGTGTATTGTAGCCCCCCAGCTGGTAACACAACCCTCTTTAGCTAAGGACACGTCATAAAATACTCTAAGGTGGTAGCCAATAAATCTCAGGACCACACCTGAGCTTGTGATCCGACATACACTATGTCATCAAAAGTATACCGATACCTGGCTGAAACTGACTTACAAGTTCGTGGCGCCCTCCATCGGTAATGATGGAACTGAATATAGTGTTGGCCCACCCCTAACCTTGATGATAGCTTCCACTCTCGCAGGCATATATTCATTCAGGTGCTGGAAGGTATCTTTGGAAATAGAAGCCAATTCTTCACGGATTGCTGCACAGAGGAGAGGTATCGACGTCGGCGTTCCAAAACATCCAAAAGGTGTTCTATAGGATTCAAGTTAGAACTCTGTGCAGGTCAGTCCATTACAGGGATGCCAGTCCATTACAGGGATGTTATTGTCTGTACCCATTCCTCCACAGGCCGTGCATTATGAATAGGTGCTCGATCGTGTTGAAAGATGCAGTCGCCATCCCCGAATTGCTCTTCAACAGTGGGAAGCAAGAAGGTGCTTAAAACATCAATTTAGGCCTTTTCTGTGATAGTGCCTCAGAACACAACAAAGGGTGCAAGCCCCCTCCACGAAAAACACGACCACACCATAAAATCACTGCCTCCGAATTTTATTGTTGGTACTACACGCGCTGGCAGACGATGTACACCGGGCATTTGTCATACCTACATCATGCCATAGGTCGCCGCATTGTGTATCGTGATTCGTCATTCCACCCTATGTTTTTCCTCTGTTAAATCGTACAATGTTAGGCTCCCAACACCAAGCGAGGAGTCGTTTGTCATTGACCGGCGTGATGTGTGGCTTATGAGCAGCCGCTCAACCATTAAATCCAAGTTTTCTCACCTTCCGTCTAACTGTCATAGCACTTGCAGAGGATTCTGATGTAGACCCTAGATTTATCGGCAATCACCTTATAGATTTTTGTAAAGTGTTCTTAACTAAAGAGTGTTCAGGAATCTCCTTAAAACCGCCTTTCTATATCTGTTATTTTCATCCTCGTCACTACCACTACTACTACTACTATCTTTTTCGTAACCACTACTGCCACTTTCCATCTTTCTTTTCGCTCCCTTCTCCGATACCTCCAGCTTGTCTTTCACCTTTAGCCCACAGACGCTTGAGTCAGTCACGACCTTGGACACACCTGTAAATATGTCTTCCCCCGCGAAATCCAGCTTTTGTCCCTCTTCCGGCCAGCAGGTAGACGGAGCGCGCTCGGTCCTACAGGCGGCCACAATGGGACGGACCGGTTCCGGCGGCGGGCTCTTTGTGGCCCACGCGAACGCTCAGTCGCTAACGGCTCACTTCGACGAGTTCTGTGACCTGTTCTGCCAATCGCTGTTCCATATTATCCTCGTCTCTGAAACTTGGTTGAAACCAAACATTTCTTCCGACGCTATCCGAATCACTGGTTACTCTCTCCTAAGGGCAGATCGTGAAACACGACGCGGGGGTGGTGTGGGTGCCTATATTCGCTCTGATCTGAGACCTACTATACTATGCACATCGGATGCAAAGGGCGAAGGAGAAGCAGAGTTCTTGTTTTTCGAAATAAATACATCAAATCAGAAACTGCTAATTGGAGTAATCTATAAACCTCCAAACGTCGGTGCTATGTCCTCCTTTCAGTCTGCCCTGTCCTCGCTCGTGACACTGTATGAACACATAATCATTATGGGCGACACAAACATCGACTTACAGTTAAAATCTCCCTCTGCAGAAAAACTTAGGAGACTGTTCCACTCCAATGATATGAGTTTAACACCGCTGGACCCAACTCATCACACGCCATACAGCCATACACTCATAGATATAATAGCAACAAAGCGACCAGATAAAGTAATTCGCGCCAATCAGACATCCGCTCCAGGACTCTCTGCTCATGACGTGATTTTCTTAAATTACTCAGTACATACTACCAAAGAAAAATCTCACCTGGTAACCTACAGAAACCTAAAAAATGTTAACCATGACGCTCTTCAAAAGGATTGCTCAGACATCCCTTGGCATGATATAAGCAATGAACCGACTTTAGACGGAAAAATTCGGGAATTATGTCGCAAAATTATTGCACTGTATGATAAACATGCTCCTCAACGCACTGTCAAGGTAAAGAGAGCTCCCGCTCCGTGGCTCACCACTGCATTACACCAGTTAATGAATGAACGTGATGCTGCACATAGGGCCTTCAAGCGTAACCCAACTCCTGAGGCGTACGAAGCTTATAGGAAACTCCGAAATAGAACCAAGCAAAGCGTGAGGAATGCCAAAATCAGACATGCCCGCTCTGTCGTATGCGGCATATCAAAACCTGCTGCACTGTGGAAAAAGCTGCGCAGTTTTGGTATAGGGAAGCGAAGATCTGACGCTGTTTATCAAGCGTCTGCAGAAGAATTAAACGATTTCTTCTCAACAGCCGTGAACTGCCACGCAGCGACAAATTACCAGCCCCAAGATATCAATCTCTCGAGAGACAAGTTTTTCCTAAAACATGTCACTACCGGCACAGTACACAAGGCAATTATGAGAATCTCTTCCGAGGCAGTAGGAAATGATGGAGTGAGCATTGGCATGATTAAGAACGTCGTAAACACTATTACTCCAGTTATCACAGACATCTTCAACCTGTCTCTTGTCAGTAGTACATATCCTACTGAGTGGAAGCAAAGCTTAATTCAACCTATACCCAAGACTGACAACCCTAAGTCGCCAGGTGACTACAGGCCGATCAGCATACTTCCTGCGATATCTAAAGCCCTAGAATACATCGTCTATGAACAGCTGACGGATTACCTCAAAACTCATAACATCCACGACAAATATCAGTCAGGCTTTCGAAAGCACCATAGTACAGCAACTGCATTAATCAAAGTAACTGATGACATTAAACATGCTATGGACAGACGTGAAGCTACCATCCTAGCACTGCTTGACTTTAGCAAGGCTTTTGATACAGTTGACTTTGATATATTACTAATTAAAATGAAGCAGCTGAATTTCTCAAACAGCGCAATACACTGGTTCGACAGCTACCTCAAAAACAGAAGTCAACAAGTCATTTGTGGGTCGGAAAAGTCATCATGGAAAAACGTGCGCTCTGGAGTTCCCCAAGGCTCTGTCCTTGGTCCATTACTCTTCTCACTGTACATTAATGATATTTCTTCAGTGATTCACTCCTGCAACTACCATCTATATGCCGACGACATCCAACTGTACATAAGTGCAAGCCCCAAGAACATTGCTGACGCAGTAGCGAGTATGAACGCAGATCTTTGCTCTGTTTCTCGATGGGCACAGAACCTAGGTCTGAAACTAAACCCCAAGAAATCCCAGGTCATACTTATATCTCATCCAAAATTAATCAGTCGGTACTTTCGCGAAACAGTCCCTCAAATACTCCTCAATGGTACCCAACTACCATACCAAAAAACAGTAAAAGACCTTGGAATAATCTTGGATGAACACCTAAACTGGGAAGAACAAACAGTCACAGCTTGCCGGAAATCGCTCTCCTCCCTACATGCAATTCAAAAATTTAGAAAAATATTTCCAACCCATGTTAAACAAAAATTAGTCCAAACACTAGTCTTGCCTAATCTTTACTACTGTGATGTAGTTCAACATGGCACAAATAATGAAAATTCGAGATGCCTAGAGCTAGTGATGAATGCTTGTGTTAGATACGTATGCAACATACGATTGTATGATCATATCAGTCCTTCATACTCCCAGCTAGGTTGGATACGCCCACATAAGGCACGCGATCTCCACACGATGTGCTTACTTCATCGATTTCTTAGCCACTGGTGCCCCCAATACTTATCTTCTCACATTAAACATCTATCATCATTCCACAACCGCAATACCAGATCGGATACGTCTAGCATCTTGGCTGTACCTTTACATAACACAAAATCTTTCTCCGTGTCATTCTCCATCTCAGCCATACGACTATGGAACGCGCTCCCCTGTGATCTGCGTCTTATCCAAAACCACTCAACATTCAAGAGGGAACTTAAGACTTACATATTAGTGATGGTATAGCCACCATTGTTGTGCCCCCCCCCCCTCATCTTTTTCTTTCTCCTCTCCATCATAGCTTCGAATTTTACCATTCTACTTCTCTTCCTCTAACCTATCTACCTCTTCTATATCTCTTTCACCCCATTCCATCGTCTTATGTCTCTGCTTGATGAGAATAACTCACAAGCTGCAAGAATATAACGAGAAAATTCCCAACTAGCAATAGGACTGATACTCATAAAAGAAAAATATGTTTACTTTCATATACATAGTCATTATTATTATTATTATTATCATTATTATTATTATTTTTATTATTCTTGATTGTTATAATTATTTTTTGATTGTTATAATTATCATTGTACTACTTTTATAATCTCTATTTTTTTTCTTTAACATTAATACTGTATAACATGTTATATGTCCTAATCTTCTGTAGACACTGAAATTTGTTGAATCTGAGTATGCCTGGTTAGGTGTAAGAGAGGGCCTGAAGGCCCTAATCTTGCCAGGTAAAATAAATGCATAAATAAATAAATAAATAAATAAATAATACTAGCTGGGGGACTGAATTACACAATTGCAGGATGGGTCGCATGTTTTGGGTGTGCAGGACTGTTTAGGTGTTTTAAGCTCTAACAAAAACATTTACAATGTGCTTCTCTGCAGTCTCAGCTGACATGTGCCTTACAGAACAGTTGCTATATGGCTTTGTAGAATCATTCTATTGTATGTCTGGATCACGCGGTCCCATGTTCGATTCCTGGCCGGCTTGGGGATTTCTCCACCTGGGAACTGGGTGTTTGTGTTTTCCTCGTAATTTCATCATCATTCGTGAAAGTGGCGAGGTTGGACTGAGTAAAGACTGGGAATTTGTACTAGCGCTGATAACCGAGCAGCTGCGCGCCCCACCAACCAAACGTCATCATCACCATCTAGTGTATGTCTATCGAGGTAATAGTGATACACCCAAGTTAGTTGCTGTCTTTGATGCTTTCCTGCAAAACAGAAACATCTGCCCCTAACTGACTTGCATCTGCCTTAAAGGATGATAGAAAATTGGTGGAATGATTAGTTGAGCGCGTTGTCAGAGGTATGATTTAATGGTAGATTGATTATGCATTCTAGAGAGAGGGAGATATTGCTGCAGATCATTTATCACACATGTAACATTTTTCCCGTTGTTCTCTCGGGGTACATCAGATGTGTGGTATAACTTGGGATCGACGTGTACTGAACTGCGTTTCCTGTGTGTGGCTTAGAGCGCAGTCTACCTGCAATCGTTAACAAAAAATGTCTCCATGTCAATCAGCAGAGGGCTTACTAGGGATGTGTGATGAATCACGTCCATCTGTAGAAAACCTATTTCTACTCCCTCCTCCAGACGAACAAAAATGTATTTGAAGTACTCCATTTCTCTGGCACACATTCGACATAAATCGAGTTTCCAGTTTCATAACTTCAGTGTTTCTAATTTAGTGACAGGTGCTTAAGAGAGACAGCAGACCCTATGTATACCTTTGCTTGAAAATTGTCCTGTTTACAGAGTTAGTGGAGCATGGTGTGTAATTTCACATCGGTCATTTTACATCACTGAAGAGAAAAAAATTGTTTTTCGTTGTCGTCGTGGTCTTCAATCCAAAGACTGGTTTGATGTAGCTCTGCATGCTGCTATATCTTGTGCAAGCCGAGTAATGGCTTACTGAAGTTAGCTCTTGGTCTCCCTCTGCGAATTTTCCTCTCAGACTTCCCTCTAGTACTCAATTGGTGACCCCTAGGTACCTCAGAATGTGTCCTACCAAGTGACCCCATTTCTTAGTCGGGTAGTACTACAAATTTCTCTTCTCCCCATTTCAATTCCGTACATCCTCATTCATTACGTGACCTACCCATCTCATCTTCAGCATTCTTCTGTATCCCATCTCCAAACAGTCTAAACTGTTCATCATCCATGTTTCACGTCCACACATGGCTACACTCCTTACAAATACTTTCAGACGTGATAGCCTAACATTTAAATCTATATTCGATGTTAACAAATTTCTCGTCTCCAGAAACATTTTTCCTGCCATTACCAGTCCACGTCTTACATCCACCATACTTCAACCATCCTCAGTTATTTTGCATCCCAGAACAGCAAAGCTCATCTACTACTTTAAGTGTCACATCTACATAATTCCCTTAGTATCACATGATTTAAATCGATTACATTCCATAATCCTCATGGTTCATCTTATACGCTCCTTTCAAGATAGTGTCCATTCCATTCATCTGCTCTTCCAATTCCTTTTGCTGTCTCTGAGAGAATTATAATGTCATCGGCAAACCTCAAATTCTTTATTTCTTCTCCTTAGACTATAATTCCTACTTCAAATTTTTCTTGTGTTTCCCTTACTGCTAGTTCAATACACGGATTGAATAACATCGGGGATAGGCTACAGCCCTGTTTCACTCCATTCTCAACCATTGCTTCCCTTTCATGGCCCTCAAATCTCATAATTCCCAACTGGTCTGCGTAGAATTTGTAAATAGCTCTTCGCTCCCTATATTTTATTCCTGCCATCTTTAGAATTCTTGTTACTTGTTCCTCAATGGTCCCTCTGAAACTCTCTACAACCCCTGGTTCTTTCAGTTTATCCAAATCCCATCTCCTCAAATCTCTACCTCTAGCACTTTCTTCGGTTGCAGTCTACAGTTCACAACCAATAAACTGTGGTCAGAGTCCACTTCTGCCCCTGGCAAGATATTACAATTTATAACCTGACCCTGAGATCTCTGCCTTACCACTGTATAGTAAAAATGAAATCTTCTGGTGTCTCGAGGTCTCTTTCAAGATACAACTTTCTTTCATGATTCTTAAACGTAGTGTTAGCTATTATCAAATTATGCTTTGTTGAAAATTCTACCAGACCTTTCCTCTTTCTTTCCCTTCCCCACATATAGCTTCTACTTTTCCTACTCTTCCTTTACCTCCTATCGAATTTCAGTCCCTCATCTATATGGAATTTTCATATTCCTTAACTATCAGAATAATTTCTTTTATTTCATCGTAGCTGACCGGAGTGGCCGAGCGGTTCTAGGAGCGACAGTTTGGAACCGTGCGTCCACCACCGTGGCAGGTTCGAATCCCGCCTCGGGCATGGATGTGTGTGATGTCCTTAGGTCAGTTAGGTTTAAGTAGTTCTAAGTTTTAGGGGACTGATGACTTCAGAAGTTAAGTCCCATAGTGCTCAGAGCCATTTGAACCATTTCATCGTACATATCTTCAATATCATCATCTGCGGAGCTAGTTGGCATATCATCTCATACTACTGTTGTTGCTCTGGGCTTCGTGTCTATTTTGGCTTCAATAATGGTGTTTATAGTAGCTTACCGATGATCCTGTTTCGTTATTCGTTGTTAAACCCACTCCTGCATTACCCCTATTTGATTTTGTGTTATAACCCTGTATTCACTTGACCACATATATCCTGTTCCTCGTTCCCTATTTCTCATTACATCTAGCTTTAACCTATCCCTTCCAATTTTTAAATTTTCTAACCAACCTGACCAATTAACAAATCTAACATTCCATGCTATGATCTGTAGAACGCCAGTTTTGTTTCTCCTTATAAAGATATCCTCCTGAGTAGTCTCCACACGTAGCCACGAATGGGCGACAAATATAGTATAATTTGTCAACTGTGTTCGGACGTGACCAGTGGGCCCTATAAACCAACCGAAATCTAAATCCTAAATGAATCACAAAGAATCTCTCGCCTTCTGTGGTGTAGAAGGAACAAATTTTATCGTCTTAACGTTTGAGTGGGACAGAAAACTTGCAGGATGGGTGTATGGTATATGTTGGACTTATATGTCCCGCATTAGGGTTTTAAGAACGTTGCGCTGTACATACTATAATATTTCGTAGACCAATAATTTTCTCGTTAAGAAACACAACCGCGACTGCTCATACTCTTTTCTTCTACCTTCTGTTCCAAAAGAAAGAATCGTTTGGCGCTGGTCTTAAACATTGTAATGATCAGAAGAGCTACGACATTTTCCCATCCCACCGACTTGCCAAAACACGTTGCTGTCGCATTAACTCAGCTCGACCTGTTTCTCCACAGGATTCGAAAGGTGATAGATATAGTGCTCTCCGACTCCTGCTCAGTTCTGACTTAAATTGGAACGATGACATGGACAAAGCTGCAGGGAGGGCGGGACGGAGTCTCAGGAGCAGTTACAACACACAACGGGACTGTCAAAAATCACTTTGGAGAATCTCTGTATGGGGTCTTTAGCAGATAGCGTCGAAAACGGTGACTCGTTTTGTGATATGAGAGTGTCTCGAATGTGATTCACCGGTGTGTGTAATCATTAGAACACATCAGCATAGGATCCAGCGCAAGTATGCGTCTGAATGAAGAGATTTGACTTCAAATCACAGACATAATTTCTGCCAGAAAGCGTAACGCTATAGATCTAAAATGCCATTGTGTTGGTCATAGGACTTTGTTGTTTTGATAGTCTATATGGCCTTCATCCAGTAAAGGCAACAAAACATTACACAGGCCGGTGGAAGCGAGATTGATCACTGGTCGCTTGCTCCAGTGAAGCAATATATGTATATGGGATGACATGATATGTCAACACACAGACGGTATTTACCTTTCTATGTTTCTATAAGGTCTACAACTTTGCTTCCGCCATTTTGCAACAGGCGGCAATAGTGGAAAGTAGTATAGTGGAAAGTAGTTCGTCGTAAGTATGATGCAATAAGCTTAGGCATTTGAGAACATAATGCCATCAAAGTATCAGTAAATTTTTGGTTGCATCATTAGGTTTTCCCCGACTGAATACGTCAACTTATGAACCCAATCCTCGTCATCTGCGGGAGGTTGTAATTTTTTGCTTTGGTATGAAGAAATCTGCGGCTGAGGCTCATAAAAAGCTGGGTAAGATCTATGATGAGACGCCTGTTAGTGACAGAACTTCGCAGAAAATGGTTTCCATACTTCAAGAATGGTCATTTTGACGTCGAAGACCGGCATGGTTGTGAAAGAGAGAAAGCTTTCGATGCTACTTCAACCGAGGGGAACAATCACAGGAGATCTTTATCGAAAGCAATTGATGTGTTTGAGCCGAGCACTTAAAAACAAACGGCAACACTACAGCGATAGACATGAAAAAGTGATTTTGCAGCATGATAGTGCACGACCCCATGTCGAAAATCCCGTCAAAACACACTTGAAAACGTTGAAATGGGAGGTTCGACCCCACCCGCTGTACTCTCCAGATTGTTTTCCTCTGACTGCCACCTTTATCGATCTATGACACGCGAACTAGCTGACTAGCAATTGCGGTCATACGAACAAATGCAAAATTGAATCGAATCATGGTTCCCCTCAAAAGGCGCCCAGTTTATAAACTGCGGGATTCGTTTGCTGCCGTAAAACTAGGAGAAAGGAGTGGCCAACGATGGCCAATACATTGAATAAATATTTTGCAAGTTTTTCACTATAAAGTCTCCACTTAGAGAAACAACGCCAGAAGGAAAGTTGTAGGCCTTGTATACATCGGAACAGAGGCATAGAAAAATTTATCGGAAGAGAGAGAGACATGGTAAAATTTTATTGAGGTTAGCGAATTTGTTATAGTTCGTAGTTTTACTCCCTTGGACGTTACAAAAGTAACGAGGGGAGAGAGACCCTGTGCTGTAAACAAAGACTGTCACCATTACTCTGTCGTATTTATAGCGCGGTAATCACAGGAACACTTTCAAGAAGGTTAGAACATGTATAGAGAGGTGTTTCTGGACTATTATTCGATAGCCAAAAATTTTGGTGTTATGCTTGTGAATTTCTTTGTGCAAACCGCGTTTACTCTGCATGGTTGTGAAATTCCCCTGTGTATTACAATGCCATTTTTCTTGTTGTAATAGCTCTCTATATGTCAGCTTTCTCTCTAATCGAGCAGTGCTGTTGGAACGTAGCGTGATTTTGAGAGAATTAGCACAGGTCTGTAACTTCGTTGGGGACACCTCTTACTCGTCGAACTCCGGTAGATCGAAGCGCTATACATAAAAGACTGGAAGATTCGTCAGAATACGACAGAAGTCGAGAGATGACTTGAGAGGTGAGATCGGTACAGTATCTTCTATGTACTGTAGCAAACATATAAGAGCCTTTCACATACGTCTCCCGAAATGGCTGCAATGAGAAAATTACTTTTGTTTTCCTGATACATAAGAGACAACACTATTCCATGAGTTTTGTGGTAATGTAAATCGATGGACTGACAACTTTATAGGTTGACTAAATTTACATCATATACTTTATTCGCAAGCCATTGGGCCGAGAATAAAGTTAGGCAAATGCTTTTCCTTCGAATTTCGAAGCTAAAGCTTCGGAATTTTTGAATAAAATGCGAAGCAAGAGCTTTTGCTTGTGGGAACAAATGGAACAATGAAAGCTTTTGCTTTCCCTTTGAGCTCTTGCTTCAGTATTAGATGAACTGTGAGAATAAAGCGAAGCTCTGACTTCATTCTGGAAGCTATTGCTCGTAAAACTTTAAGGCTGGTCAGTAGCAGGCTCACGTTTGCAGAGTGCAGATATGGCTCAAATAGCAGCACGTTTACGCCGCGAAGAATGCTACAGACCACGTCGATGACCACCTGGAGAGCATTATAAAACTCTATATCGTTTCAACGAAGAAAATGTTAAGTTGATTGCAAAGCATTTTCTGACAGAGACAGATGAAACGAGAGGTGGACCACTATCATCGGAACAGCTGCTAGCACCAATAATAATAGTAGTAGCAATAGTAGTATTTACGATACAGTAATAACAACACATCGTTATTTACGCGAAAAACAAATTTCCGCTAGTATCTTTATAAGTAGCAGTAACTTATTTTGTTTGACTAACAAAAACTAGAACTGAATCCTGCCAGATGACTTCGAGTGCTCTACTGGCTCTACTGGCGATACTGTAGATACGAACGGTGCAATCCCTAGTGTCACTGTCCCAGAAAATTAACGATTTGTAAAAAAACTCATTTTAACATTTACAAACTATGTGTAATTTTTAACCGAATGAAAATAAATAATTATTAACATCACGAGAGCTTATAATTTATCTTACCTGGTATCTGGTTCATTGTAGGATTCCCATCTCCTTGTAGCAAGCTGAAAACTTCTTCTCCCAAACATTTAAAACAATCGGTTTATTTCCCATTCTGTTCTTATCCGTTTTCCTTTATAGTCTCGTTTTCATGTTAGCAACTTTCTTTAGCGATTGTTTTCTGCCAATTTTAATGCCGATATTAGTTTCAAATGAATGTATAACGTTTAGGATCGCTTCTTCTTTCTTTCGTTTTGCTTCTGGAAGTTGTGACTTCCTGATAACTCAGGATGATTTTCTAAACCCGTGACTAAAAGCAACATCGTACTTTCGGCAAATTCCGAACTTTCATCTGAATCGGACGAGAACATCTTCAGTCGGTAAGTGACAGTACTCTCTGAAAATGAATGTAACGAAACGCGGTCGCACGGCAAAGGAAACAGTGATGAAGCCTGCTCTGGCCCAATAATGGTTCGCTGACAATGCGTACCAAGCAGGCGGCTAGGAGCTTTTGCTACTGTGTTAGAAGTAAAAGGTAGAGAGGAAAAGCAAAAGGTTATTCTTACAATCAGAAGCTAATGCTTCTGCTTTTACCTTTTGCTTCCAAGTGAATGCTCTTACCTATACCTTTTGCTCCACGCTTGTGCTTCAGTTTTATTCATATGTGTGGTGTGTGACGGAGGGTATCTGGTATCACTGCTAGTCATTCCCCTTCCTGTTCCACTCGAAAATACAGCAAGGGGAAAAGTCTACCAATATATATATCCGTATGAGCGCTAATTTTTCCTTATCTTCACAATCTTTATGCGAACGGCATGTTGGCGGTAATCAGTTTCAAATGTCATCAGAGTGTTCCTCAAAAAGAACATCGTCTTCCCTCCAGGGATTTCTCAAATCACCCATCCACTAATTTGGTGGCAGCCTATAAGAACCCTTCTGCAGGGCTGTATTGTGAGGGAAACCTATGTCTGCAGACTGTGATACGTTTAAGATGTGGCAGTCAGTAGACAGGTATTTTATTATGGCTCGCTGTCTCAGCCTTTCTGGGATATTTCCATCACACACCGCAGAACGTTTCAGTCTGCAGGAGGGACGAGGAGAAGCTTATTAATCAACGTCCTCGTATTTACTCCAGCGACATTTAAGCGCCCAGGCCCTCTGAGAAGGATAGGACAACTTTTGCAAGTCTGGTGTCATCACCAACTGTTTGGCATGGCGAAAGGTGGGTTGTCAGTAGGAGGTGGTACACCCTGACTTGCTGGTGGACGTTCGCGACCTGGTGACAACTGTTGACATGTAATCCTGTGGCGGAGGCCTCGCAGAGGTGGAGAAAAAAGTGAAATATCCTACTGTCCATACTAACCGACAGGTGTCAGCCGGAATAGTTTGGGAGTAGTATACCAAGATTCTAAGTGGCTTACTTCCACCAGTATGACCAGACACCTGCAAGACAGAACGTAAATAGTGTTGGATGTCTTCAACTATTTGACGACAGTTACTACCGATTTTGGTGTAGATGCCTACAGCGACTTCTCAGAAGCGTCTCTAACGATTACGTGACGATTAAAATCCGACTACAGAATATATACACTCCTGGAAATGGAAAAAAGAACACATTGACACCGGTGTGTCAGACCCACCATACTTGCTCCGGAGACTGCGAGAGGGCTGTACAAGCAATGATCACACGCACGGCACAGCGGACACACCAGGAACCGCGGTGTTGGCCGTCGAATGGCGCTAGCTGCGCAGCATTTGTGCACCGCCGCCGTCAGTGTCAGCTAGTTTGCCGTGGCATACGGAGCTCCATCGCAGTCTTTAACACTGGTAGCATGCCGCGACAGCGTGGACGTGAACCGTATGTGCAGTTGACGGACTTTGAGCGAGGGCGTATAGTGGGCAGCGGGAGGCCGGGTGGACGTACCGCCGAATTGCTCAACACGTGGGGCGTGAGGTCTCCACAGTACATCGATGCTGTCGCCAGTGGTCGGCGGAAGGTGCACGTGCCCGTCGACCTGGGACCGGACCGCAGCGACGCACGGATGCACGGCAAGACCGTAGGATCCTACGCAGTGCCGTAGGGGACCGCACCGCCACTTCCCAGCAAATTAGGGACAGTGTTTCTCCTGGGGTATCGGCGACGACCATTCGCAACCGTCTCCATGAAGCTGGGCTACGGTCCCGCACACCGTTAGGCCGTCTTCCGCTCACGCCCCAACATCGTGCAGCCCGCCTCCAGTGGTGTCGCGACAGGCGTGAATGGAGGGACGAATGGAGACGTGTCGTCTTCAGCGATGAGAATCGCTTCTGCCTTGGTGCCAATGATGGTCGTATGGGTGTTTGGCGCCGTGCAGGTGAGCGCCACAATCAGGACTGCATACGACCGAGGCACACAGGGCCAACACCCGGCATATGGTGTGGGGAGCGATTTCCTACACTGGCCGTACACCACTGGTGATCGTCGAGGGGACACTGAATAGTGCACGGTACATCCAAACCGTCATCGAACCCATCGTTCTACCATTCCTAGACCGGCAAGGGAACTTGCTGTTCCAACAGGACAATGCACGTCCGAATGTATCCCGTGCCACCCAACGTGCTCTAGAAGGTGTAAGTCAACTACCCTGGCCAGCAAGATCTCTGGATCTGTCCCCCATTGAGCATGTTTGGGACTGGATGAAGCGTCGTCTCACGCGGTCTGCACGTCCAGCACGAACGCTGGTCCAACTGAGGCGCCAGGTGGAAATGGCATGGCAAGCCGTTCCACAGGACTACATCCAGCATCTCTACGATCGTCTCCATGGGAGAATAGCAGCCTGCATTGCTGCGAAACGTGGAAATACACTGTACTAGTGCCGACATTGTGCATGCTCTGTTGCCTGTGTCTATGTGCCTGTGGTTCTGTCAGTGTGATCATGTGATGTATCTGACCCCAGGAATGTGTCAATAAAGTTTCCCCTTCCTGGGACAATGAATTCACGGTGTTCTTATTTCAATTTCCAGGAGTGTATATTCATCATTCGACGGAGCTCTCATGATAAAATCAGTTAATTTAATATCAATTACGTGTCAACGGTATATGCGATGGTGAGAGTACCATAGATATGATTGGAGAGTCGGAGTGTTAATCGTGCGTTTTTTATTCCTGGGAGATCTTTTAAGGTAACAACACTGGTTGAAAATGGCTCTGAGCACTATGGGACTTAACTTCTGAGGGCATCAGTCCCCTAGGGCTTATAACTACTTAACCTAACTAACCTAAGGACATCACACACATCCATACCCGAGGCAGGATTCGAACCTGCGACCATAGCAGTCGCATGGTTCCGGACTGAAGCGCCTAGAACCGCTCGGCCACCACGGTCTGCCAACACTGGGTTGGATGATCATCATAAAAAATAAACTCTATTATCGAATATGTAAAGATACACATAGTATAAACTTTATATTTACAACTTCTCTGTGACTTAGCACTCCGTCATGAGCCTAGTATGCGTTTAAAATTCTAGTCCTGTGATGCAATAGCAAATAAGAGCACATATTTTTCTAGATGATGAGAAAATACTTAGAGGAAATATAGCCTATGCCATAGTGTTGTACAGGATTTCCAAAGCAAGTAAGGACACTACAGCGATGTGGGAATGCGTGTATGATCCGATTTTTCTGTCTTCGGAAATAGCTCGTGTTCAAAGGAAGAATCTCCACTTCGCGTGAAAACTTCGAGGTGTATTGACAAAACATCAGCTAAACACTTACACATAGGCAGGATACTAATCTCTTGCACTTCAGTGACAGCTTGTTGTCCTATAATTATTTCCGATATAGGGCTATTGGCTAAACTGGTTGGAGAAACTCTCTTGTCCTAGCATAGTAGTAAAAATACGAGTGTTGGAACTTAAATAGTGGCAACTATTTATTCACAACCTATACAAAAAATAGTTACATGTTTGCGCCTGTTACTGTCTTTCAGAGTTGTCACCAGCGTTGTGCAGAACCCGTTGTCAGTAATGTGGAAGGCTAGTATACCGTTAGCAGACCCTGTTTTTTTGATGTTGCGAATGGAGCGATCTACTGCCTATCGAATATCTGGAAAAGTTCAGAAGCGAATGCCACGAAGTGGTTCCTTCATCTTCCGAATCAAATCAAAGTCACAAATACTTAAGTCCCGGGAGTATGGTGGATGGTACCGTACTTCCCGGACCCATTAACCGAACAAAGCAGCCACAAGTTGCGCTGTAATCGTTGCGCATTGTCTTGCAAAATGATGGGTGGGTTGCGCAGGAAGTTTCGCCGCTTCTTTCGCAAAGCTGGTCGCAGATGATGCTCCAAAAACAAACAGTAATACGACTTAAGTCCTTGTGACTTTGGTTTGATTCCGAAGATGAAGGAACCTCTTCGTGTCATTCGCTTCAGAACTGTTCCAGAGATTAGCACCATCAACAGAACAGACTCTGCTAACTGTATATTACGCCTTCCACATCACTGGCAACGGGTTCTACACAGCGCTGGTGAATACTTGGTTGTAATAACCAAGTAACTAACTACTGTGTGAATGATGGATTTAATGAAAGCAGATGCAAGTATTAAACCTGTAAATATTACAAGTTTAATTTTAATTCATGTACATAATTTTACTGTTTATTGACTGAGGATCATTAAAATTAATGAAACTCAAGTTTTTCTAATTACATTTTTGTAATGTGTTTATCTGACGTGTTCCACACCAAGGAGGATCCTCTCTTTTGTGGGTCTATGGAATGAATAATTAATCTAATCTAATCGCTCTACTTTGAAGGATAGTAACAGGCGCAAACAGTTAACCCTTTTGTATCAGTCGTGAAAAAATAGTTGCCACCATTTAAGTTCCAGCTCTCGTATCCTCTCCACATGCAATAACAACTGAGGAAACTTGATGGAACTACTGTGTAGTGTCTGATGAATGGCAACTCAAATTGTTTAAAGAAGCAATATTCCACACTTTTTTGGTCATCAGTCTCTGACTGGTTTGATGGGGCCCGCCACGAATTCGTCTCCTGTGCTAACCTCTTCATCTCAGAGTAGCACTTGCTACCTATGGCCACAATTATTTGATGGATGTGTTCCAATGCCTGTCTTCCTCTACAGTTTTTGTCATCTACAGCTCCATCTAGTACCATGGTAGTCATTCCCGCATGTCTTAACAGATCCTATCATCCTGTTCCTTCTCTTTATCGTGTTTTCCACACATTCTCGCCAGGTTTCGAGAGGGTGCGTTTCTGGATGAGGTGTCGAATATATTGCTTCCCCCTGCTTATACCTCCCGGGGAGATGACGAATGTAAAATTAGAGAGATTCGAGCGCGCACGGAGGCTTTCAGACAGTCGTTCTTCCCGCGAACCATACGCGACTGGAATAGAAAACGGAGGTAATGACAGTGGCACGTAAAGTGCCCTCCGCCACACACCGTTGGGTGGCTTGCGGAGTATAAATGTAGATGTAGATGTAGATTCCTTTCCTCTCCGATTCTGCGCAGAGTCTCGTCATTCCATACCTTATCAGTGCACCTAATTTTCAACATTTGTCTGAAGCACCACATCTCAAATGCTTCGATTCTCTTCTATTCCTGTTTTCCCACATTCCATGTTTCACTACTATACAATGCTATACTTCAGACTTACATTCTCAGAAATTTCTTCCTCAAATTAAGGCCGATATTTGATACTAGTAGACGACTCTTCGCCAGGAATGCCCTTTCTGCTGTTGCTAGTCTCCTTTTGATGTCCCCCTTGCTCCGTCCGTCATTGGTTATTTTACTGCCCAGTTTACAGTATTCCTTAACTTCATCTACTTCGTGGCCATCAATCCTGAAATTAAGTTTCTCGCTGTTCTCATTTCTACTACTTCTCATTTCGATTTACTCTCAATCCATACTCTGTACTCATAAGACAGTTCATTCTGTTCAGCAGATCATGTAATTCTTCTTCACTTTCACTCAGGATAGCAATGTCATCAGGGAATCGTCGTATCGTTGATATCCTTTCACCTTGAATTTTAATCCCACTCCGAAACTTTCTAAGAATAGCTTGCTTAACATTCAATACCACTGACGTGTACGAGAACCTATTTTGCGTCTACAGCATTTCTATGTCCTTCCAGAGACGAAATACGTCTTCAACAACCGCTTTCGTCTGTATTCAATGATTTTGCTTCTGACATGACACAACACTGCTTGCTCTGGTGTTTCAGAGAGATATATACATCTCGATGGATGTTAGCCTCCGAACTGCATGTCTTGTCAGACAGCAAACCTATAAACGTTGTCTCTGCTCATCTAGTATGCATCAAGGCACGAATTTCACCAATAATAACGTTGTTCTGTCACTGTTTGTAACACATAAATATAAGACTTGAAGAATTAGGTGACCAGCTTGAACTCTGTATTAGAATAGGTGATCTGAGTGAACACTAAATGGTGGGGAGTGGGGGAGCACTCGCCTTTAAGTGGTTTTTAATGTCGCTGTAAGCAGGTCAAAAGACTGGTTGCTGCCTGTTTGGTGAAAAACATCTTCAATCTCAGACTGACATCCTTTGTCTGGTGGACAGACCTCGACCTATTGGGTAAGCAAACATCTTCCATTGTAGACATGATATGAGTTGTGCGGCTGATGGGCGCCTTGTCCTTCGATCCAGATATTCAGGCTTGAACCTGTAGGTGAAGCAAACATCCATTATCTAAGGGGGAAACCCAGGAAATCCTGGAACATATCTACACTACTGGACATTAAAATTGCTACACCAAGAAGAAATGCAGATGATAAACGGCTATTCATTGGACAGATACATTATATTAGAACTGACATGTTATTACATTTTCACGCAATTTGGGTGCATAGATCCTGAGAAATCAGTACCCAGAACAACCACCTCTGGCAGTAATACCGGCCATGATAGCCTGGGTGTTGAGTCAAACAGAGCTTGGATGGTGTGTACAGGTACAGCTGCCCATGCAGCTACAACACGATACCACAGTTCATCGAAAGTAGTGACTGGCTTATTGTGACGAGCCAGTTGCTGGGCCACCATGGACCAGACGTTTTAGTTGGTGAGAGATCTGGAGAATGTGCTGGCCAGGGCATCAGTCCAACATTTTCTGTATCCAGAAAGACCCGTACAGGACCTGCAACATGCGGTCGAGCATTATCCTGCTGTAATGTAGGGTTTCACAGAGATCGAAGGAAGTGTAGAGCCACGGTTCGTAACACATCTGAAATGTAACGTCCACTATTCAAAGTACCGTCAATGCGAACAAGAGGTGACCGTGACGTGTAACCGATGGCACCCCATACCATCACGCCGGGTGATACGCCAATATGGCGATGACGAATGCACGCTTCCATTGTGCGTTCACCGCCATGTCGCCTAACACGGAAGCGACCATCATGATGCTGTAAACAGAACCTGGATTCATCCGAGAAAATGACGTTTTGCCATTCGTGCACTCAGTTTCGTCGTCGAGTACACTATCGCAGGCGCTCCTGACTGTGATGCAGCGTCAAGGGTAACCGCACCCAAGGTCTCTGATCTGATAGACCGTGCTGCTGCAAACGTCGTCGAACTGTTCGTGCAGATGGTTGTTGTCTTGCAGACGTTCCCATCTGTTGACTCAGAGATCGAGACGTGGCTGCACCATCCGTTACAGCCATGCGGATAAGATGCCTGTCATCTCGACTGTTGTGATACGAGGCCGTTGGGATCCAGCACGGCGGTCTGTATTACCCTCCTGAACCCACCGATTCCATGTTCTGCTAACAGTCACTGGATCTCGACCAACGCGAGCGGCAACGTCGCGATACGATAAACCGCAATCGCGATAGGCTACAATCCGACCTTTATCAAAGTCGGAAACGTTTCACCAGGCAACGCTGTTCAACTGCTGTTTGTGCATGAGATATCGGTTGGAAACTTTCCTCATGTCAGCACGTTGTAGGCGTCGCCACCGGCTTCAACCTTGTGTGAATGCTCTGAAAAGCTAATCATTTGCATATCACAGCATCTACTTCCTGTCGGTTAAATTTCGCGTCTGTAGCACCTCATCTTCGTGGTTTAGCAATTTTAATGTCCAGTAGTGTAGCTGCACTCGTAATCCAGGTTAGCTATCTTCGATTACAAAGTCATAAAGCTGCGCCTATACTCCATCATCCTGAATTCTATACTTAGAAATCGTGACCTAATCCCACCAGCAAGAGAATTCCCCATCTTGGACTTTTTTAATATCCCACCAAATTGTACTTACGACTACAGCCCTGCTTCCACAGTGACTGCCTTTTAATTCAAATACTCGCATTGAGAACAGAAGATATTATTTGAAATGTCACTCGTTTTGTTGAAATAAATATTTTTATGTACTCAGGCAGGTGTAATTGTCAGTTATTTTTTCAACACGATCTTTCGGATGCTTGAAAATGCAACCTGAATCCGTACATAAGATCCAAATGAAAATACTGCTCTGATACGGATTTCTTACTCTTCTATTTTTCCAATAACGACGAATATTTAGAGTATCATTGCACAAATACAATTACACATTGTAGCATTCTCCTGTCCTCCTGATGAGGGGTTGCATCACATCCGTACGCTGCTAGCCAGGTGCGGCTTCCGGCCCAGGGGCTCCATCCGAGCCGTGTACCAGGACGCTGCGAGCTCTGTTGCTTGTCACGCCGCTGATTGATGTCATGTAATTACTATGCCTAGCCCAGGGACGTAGACTCCACTGGGTTCACCAGCGTAGGGAAAAGCCTGTCAGTGAGACAGCAGGCACTGACAACCATAACGTATATTAGGTCGCAGATGAAAAATGCTTGCGTTACAGTTTCGAAGTGTTCAAACCTCAAATGAAGAAAATAGCTTTTTTTTTTCAAAGATAGTAAAATAGTACCCTAGTTGGGGCATTTCTGTGGTTTCACCGGAAGAAAATTAGTGACCAAAATTAATAATACTAATTCGGTAGTGAAATATTTATCAAGTTAAGGGTTTAGAAACAGTTCGTTGCCTAGTTAAGTATTTATTCCAATCTCCAAGTAGTCTATCTCCCCCTCTTCCATTTCTCTGTCCATTGTCTCATCCGTCCTCTCCCTGTTTACCTTCCTCCTCCCCCCCCCCCCCCCCCCACATCTGTAGCATCACGTTATCACACCAACTACCAGTGCAGTAGGAGGTTTATGGAATAAACTCGCACAGTATTTCTTTACACGTAGTGAGTAATATGTGTACCAAGTTTGGTTGTAATCGATCCAGGAGCTAGGGAGGAGTTGTTGAGGATGTCTATATGTGACATTTGTTGCACACATATGTCTGCTTCTCTGACTTCGCACGGCACGACTCCAGAGAGGACGCTAGATTTACCTCAGTGGTTTGATCTCAGGCTGCGATAAACTTTGACAACAGGTTTTGTTCTTTGCAGTGCTTATTCTGTCGACGTGATGGACACACTAACAGAACAACAGTTCATACCTCTAAAAGTATCAGCTAACTACAGGAAATAAATACCCAACGGTCGTTTTCAAAAATTTTTCGTTAGCTCTTCGCAACAATACCCTCATACGCAATGGCAGGGTGGAATCTTATTCCCAGGTGTATACCAAATAGTCATTTTCGAACATTTTGCGTCACCCATCCTCGGCCACACCACCGTCTCCAATGGTAGTGAGGTACCTTACGCCCATATTAGGTTCTTACAAGTAATATATCATGTACTTAAAAACCTTGGTTCAAATTGCTGCAGCTGTCCTGATTTATACTTTAGTGTCATGTCATTCTCATCCCCCCTCATACGGGATGTAGGTAGTCATTACCTTCATAGTGCTTGCTTCCAGATTGTAAGCAACTAGTACACCCTTTTTCTTCTTTAAACAATTGAACTCCCACGTGTAAAACAGCTTCGTGATTTTGATTACTTGATATATAAATTAATGTGTTAAATATTTCCCGTTCAGAGAAGATTTGCAATTATGATTACAATTACTTGAAGTAGTTAAGTGATTTCAATATCAAACACTGGGTAATTTGCACTCTGTGTTGGGAAAATGTAGATTTTCTTGCACTGCAAAGTTTATGATGTACCTGCTGAACTATAGTCACGCAACAACATAATTTTACAGGTAATTCATTGAAATACGTGGATACTCTCTGGAAAATATGTTTCGAATTGAGATAGCAGTAAAGAAGTAATTAATGAGATCATCTTGCCTCATACAGAAGTTTTTCAAAACTCACAGTATTTGCTACGTCGTATGTCGTGATATACATTTAATAAAATGATATAGTTTAGCAGACGCTTTTGCTGGTGTATCTGGATTTTTGAGAATGGAATTGGTAGAAGAAACGTAATAAGTTAATTTACTACATGATGAGTGAAAATGTAGTAAGTAATAAATTTTTTCTCTTTCATTAATGTGGGGGGTCGGGGAGGGTGTCAGAAAGGAAAAGTTCCTTAAACGTTTCATATTATATGCTAAACTGCTGTTATTCTCAAATAATGGATAAATATGCTATGGGCACTTGCCCACAGTGTGTTACACTACTTTTTCACCACCTCCTGAACCTCTTTATGAGGTAGATTGTTCTCACCCTACAGTGCTTCATTCCACGAAGCAAGTCTTATGTGTGCCAAGTTTGGAAAGGGGTCACGCCCCAGAACGGGCTGCATTTTTAGCATTATCGTCACTCTCATAGTGGATCTGATCTATAAATGATAGCTCAAAATTCTTACACGCCATTAGCAACATTAGTCAAAGCATTTCCCAAAAAATGAGTGAGATATATATTATATTTTGGTACTGACAACAATATATATAATAGTATAAAAAAGGGAACCCTATTTCACTGCGGTACAAGTTTCTTTGGTATCACTGACTGCGCAGCTTGGAAAAAGAGTCAGAATACAGACAAAATTCACGTAAGTGTTTTATGCCTCCAGTTTCCTTCCCTGATGCTAATCTGTGATAAAGACGAGTAATTTATTTTACTACAACAAAATATTTAAAAACGTTATAAATTTCATGAAATAGTAGGCAAAGGAGGTAGAGGAGGACATTCTAAATAGCTGTACCAATTTTTGTGAATTTAGCGTCAGTCACTTAGGAGAAAAATGTACCGAATGATTAAAATTCAAGTTTGCGGAAAATCGCAAGAAACGATTTACAGATTTATTAACTTACCACTATGCCAGTTTAGAACATTCCAACTGCATACTCCAGTTGTCGTCCTGTTTCCTTATCCTCCATACTCTTTCTCTTCATTCTTTTCTTTATCCTTGACTCCTTGGTAGCAGCTTCTGCAGCTGTCTCTGCTTCGGTTACCCGCCGCTTATGAATAACAGTTAGAGCTGAAGCCATATTCCTTCTCATCGGGATGTTCAAATTCTTCATAACATTGATCCTTGAAATTGCACCATCATTAAATGTTACTATTGGTTCCATTACAACATTCTTCAGCAATGTTAGCCCAAAAAATGCAGTTTTGGGTATTCTCTCCCATATACAGCTGTTGAAGCTTTTATTTGCATTCTGAAAGAGACCATGGATACATTTCCTAAGTAGATTTTTCTTTCCCAGATCCCTATATATACGCCTAATTGCTTCCATTACAGAAAATTGTAAAGAATGCTTGTGGGTATATTGTATGCCTATGGCATTGCTCAACCAGTGCGTGCACCACGAATCTTCCCCTTTTGGACACAAACCAAGCTGTGGGGTTTCATCTGTTGACACACTGTGAAACCTTATAGCCCAAAGAGATCGTCTCATATTCTCCAAATCTGCTACATTTTCTCCTTGTTGTTAGTCCATAATATTGAGTCAAAGAATCAATATCACATTTGTAAGACGTTTCACAGTGTATTTTCCACTAAAGTCTTAACATAATTTTCTCAGCCGAGCTACCATTCTTTTTTGTACATGCCCAACATATTCAAGCTTTTCTATCAGAGTGTCCCAATATGGCCTGTCATTAACAACAGTAGTGTATCCTTTACAATCTCCATCCCCAAGGTAGCCTGCATACCTCACACCTTGACTGACCTCTGATCTTCTAAAAATGCTTGGAACTGCTTTCGTTTCCAAGTTTCCACTTGGGCCATCCAAGTTCTTTACACAAACATGGGTGTCAATAAATTTGCCTGAACAACCCTGACAGTGCTTTGTTGGGCATTCATAATCTAGTATCTTACCAGTTTCAATAAATGTGGCAGTTACAAACTCATTCAGAGAAGTACGACCTCTCTACTGCAAAGAGCCACCAAATGCTGCTACAATATCTGTATTCTCAGACAAGGCTACTGCTTCTTTGCTCTTTTCATTGAATGTTCACTTACACCACATAAAGTATTATGTTTTAATTTACTGTATCTGTTAAACCTCAGTGGAGGTGGAGGCAAATCCATCACTGCACGAAAAGTCCGGGCAGCTCTCCTTCCCCTTCCAATAAATCGCATTGCATAACCAAGCTGAATAGTTACACCTTAAGGTCGACTATCAGTTACTGGCGATTTCATAGTCCATCTTACACGAGTTACAGGCAATCACTAACCGACCTAAAAGACCCTTCCTTGATGAAATGTCCTCAGAAACGTCAATACTATGTTCATAATTGTAGTACTTACATTTCACAGGACTCTTCAAATGTCTTGACAGCATATTTAGGTTCACAATAACATTTCCGTCGTTACTACTGCTCACAATACTACTAGGCTTGTTCTTATTACATTCAGAAAGCGAAAGTTTACGTCTAGAAGCACTGACAGTAGACACAGTTTCCGCGTACGTCTTTGCAGCAACTGATGTGTATTATTCGGTTGTTTTTGGAACTGGTGACTGCGAAACTTTCGTTATGGGCTAAATTTCTTTACGCTCGGCATTTGTAGCACGAGAAACACACACAGAGAAACAAAACGACACACAATAACTACAAAACCACATGAGTATGAAATTCCGAAATCATATATTCTCAGATATTTGCTTACATTCGAACCATAGCCTTCTAGACATCCCTGTATTTTGGTTCTGCGAGTCAGTGCCTTCTAGAATACACCTGTATTAACGATCCGTAACTAACGACAGAAAAAGCGAAAGAACAAAATAGTGCATCACGTATTCTGATGCACTTAAACTGACAGATGGGCATGGACCCTGTGAACATTACGTTCAACCTCAAATTTAGAATGAACAGAAAATGATAATGCCCATAAACTATACATTTTTGAAATCAGCATTAAATGCTCTTTTCTATAGACTACGAATGTTTTTCAAATTTTGGTTATTTTCACGAGCATGTTCCCTTAAAACCGATCGAATTACTTGGGAAATTCTCTACATACATACATACAGTTTAATAATACACCAGCCGAGTACCCAGCACTGCCTAGGTATGTATTTATTCCAGTCTTCTATTAGTTCAACTCTTCCTTGCCCCTTCCTCTGACCATCTCCTCCTCGCCACCCTCTATGCATCTCCAGATCATCCCTCACTAACCATCTCCTCCTCCACTTCTCTACCTCTTCCACTCCTCTCTCTGTCCATCTCCTCCTGCTACTATCTTTAATCATCCTGCTCCTCCCTACTCCCTGTGCCTATCGACTCCTCCCCTTCCCTCAACCCATCTCCACCTCTTCCATCTCCTGCCCTCTCCTTCCCAGTCCATCTCCTTGTCTTCCCTCTCACATTCCACCAGCATCTCTAGCGAATTTTGCCTAGATGCTCTGACGTATGCGGCTCAATGTTTAGGACATTGTAACCCCTAACCTATGTGTTGCTGTAATTTTATAGTTGCGTTCATTGGCATACCTAGATACTGTCTGTGAAACGTGTTGTGAGCAGAGATAGTAATAAATATGTAACAAACAAAAACGTCATGCATGATGCGATCGTTTTTCGCTTCACAGTGTTTGTGAAATGTGTATTGTACAAATATATATTTTTGCAAGTTTGTTCAGTTAGGTATGCAAATATTGTCTGCAGTACTGTATGGTCATGAATAGAGTTAGTAGTTAGAAATTAATGTACAGTGAAACTTCATGCCTGACGTAACGGTTTTCTGCTTGAACAGCGAAAATTATGGTAAGTGATAAACTTTTTATTTTCATTGTTTTCTGGTGGGTTCAAAGAGAAGAAGTCTCACATAGGTGAAAATTATGTGTAAATTTTGCTGCAAGTTACTGAGTGCTCATTCTCAAATACTAGATAAATACGGTATGGCTATTTACGAGTAGTGAGCTACTTTTCATTTTCACCCCAGCCTTCACCCGTCTGAGAGGTAGTTGGTTCTTGCAACCGTAGGACCTTTTCCGTTTAGTAAGCGATACGTGGACGAAGTTTGGTTGAAATCGATCCTGTGGTGCAGGAGGGGGTGGAACACATATACATACATACATCCGTTATGTAATAGATGTGGATATAAAGATTTGTATCTAAGTATATTGATAAAGCGTTAAACTCCATTTTGTTCTCGTAATAGAGACCTGCTACATCTTTGTATCCTGTTCTTTGTATCCTTAGCTGTAATGGAAAATGTGGTGGGGCGTAGGAGACGGGGGGAAATAGTTATCACTTAAGTAAACATTATTTTTACTCACTGATAACAAGTAATCTAAATATAACAGTATGTCAGACTGCTGTATTTCTCTAATTTTGTTTCGCTAAATTAATTTAAGTGCAATAAATATTACAAGAAAGTTTGATTCCAGGTATCACAGAGATGCCATTGCGTATGAACCCCAACCATTTGAGTTATTATTCACAGTGTCTGACGGACACTAGCTCTTGAGGTAGAAAGCTTGCCTGAACTATACATCAACGAAGATATTCGCCACTAAAATTTTCTGACAACTACTGTCAGAAAAATACAATATCAAATTACACTGATTGACCATAGCTAAGGAACTGAGACATTATTGGACACAGATAATCACAGAAAATAATGGACCACATGAAATACAGTACATACATAACAGAAGCAGAGTCTTATAATCAAAAACAGTGAAGTATTCACCACATGATGAAGCAGGCTAAACAGCTAGAAATAACTTTCATGGTTGACACAGGTCAGAATCCTATCTTAAAGGTCGATATCGGTCTCTCAGTAAGGATTACGCCCTCTTCGGGCAGTAATGCTCATTTCTCAGCTGTTATTCATTCTGGCTACCAAACTGTTGAGAAGTCCTTGGGGGACACTTTCCCACTCCTCTCTAAAGGCGATTTTCAGTTTTTGGACGATTCAAAGAGGTGAGTTCGTTGATAAACGCGTTGTGGCGTCGCAACTAGTGCGCGATCGCCCATTTGTCTATTATAAGCTTTACTTCAGAATGTATGTGGGCTGCAAAGTAAGCCGGTAGAGTATTATACGGTCAGTAACGGACGAGTGGTGTCCTGCAGACTGACGTCACGACTATCTGTTGCAGCTGCGCGTGTGAAAGCAGTGGACTAGCGCTGGCAGGCCACTTACATTATACGAAACTAAAAATATTAATAACTAATAAAGGAATAACCTGAGGAGCGTCATATTTGATGAACAACCTTCTGTTGTGAAAACAAACGATATGTCAAAATCTGAGATCAAAAATAGTAGTATCTGGGAAGTTGGCAAAATTCCATGAAAAAACGTAATTTTCCGACAGTCAAGAATTTAAATAAATACAGTGATCTTATACTTCACCTTCAGTGACTATGTACGATGATCTGATAACACTTTCAGTGTTCATATATAAATTTGGAAAGTTTTTAGTTTCAGGAAACCTCTGTGACTTTTCTATAACAATAATTTCAAGAATTCTAAGTAAATATATGTATTGTGTGTTAGGGTACATGTGAATGAGAATGCGTGCGTGAGAGTATGTGGGACGTTCGGCATTATTAAAAAATCATTCATGTAATTCTCTACAGGAACTGGTAAGTGTTCTAACTCTGTAACGTGGGAACGAATCCACTAGTGGTTCCCCTACTAGTGAATGTCGGATGTCCAAGTATGTATGTTTATGTATAAGACAGCCAGAACATTCGCGACTACATAATAAATTTCCAGATGTAGAGTAAAGATTATAGTTCCTTTTGTTTTGCTTATTTAATTAGAGTGTTTTGTGTTACTCAATTTGATGACGTCAATGAGCCTAGAGAAGTGATTGGTGCTTGCTAGATTTTGGCGCGAGCAGCGCCCTAGAAGTGAGTTCTCATTGGTCGTAAGGGCTGACAGCCAATGAGAAGCGCGACGGTTGGCCGCCTAGCGAGGAGATATAGTTTTGAGTGTGGGAGAGTGAGAAGAGGAGTCGCGAGCTAGCTTTGATTGGAGGCGGTTATGCCGGATGTGACTTTTCGCATTATGTGTAAGATGAAGTTTTGGGATGACTTCTGCGTTATGGTCCAGTGTTAATGGTATCTGGTAGTGACCAGAAACTGTTTATGAAAACCTTAGAGTGTTGTGATTATTTGTTCCGACGAAAATCACGAGTGAACTTTGAATTATATAGCGTGACGGTACTGAGTATATTCTTACTGAGTATTTTGTGGCGAGCCTAAACTTTTACTAAAGACAACCACTAAATATCGTGTGGAGAAGTAATTGGCCTATCATTGACTGTGTTACAAGTATTTGGTTTCGGAATTTGGGAAGGTAAAAGTTCTGGCTGTTTTAGGTATGGTGATAACTGTGAGCAGAAACTTAAGTAATTTTCGTAAGTGTGGGCTGATGATCTTGCCTATCGGCAATAAAGATCAATTGAAGGTTTAAATTTGAACTTCATGTTTAAAGTACGAGTGGCATCCCCTTTCCGAATCATTTCTTTGATGTACATAGACAATTTTCAGCAAATTTTGCTTACAGCGGCCTCCGGCGTGTAGCTATGAGGTTACAGTTTCCTCAACATTGCTTTTCTGTGATCTCGTAAGTAGCTGCAGTCAGGAGTTTACGTGCGAAGATCTACCGCTGTAAAGAGGTAAAGTGAACAAAAATTATAAAAGAAATTGTATTGCAACAGCAACGTAATAATCCGTCGCAATTGGTGCACCGCACGCACGCACGTAAAAATCCGTCGCAGCGTCTGCCAAAAGCATCGCAGGCAAGCTCTCTAGTGGTTAGGTCCAGGGAGTATGCACGCTATTCCGTATGTTCAGTGCCTCGCTTTCCAGTGCGTGGAACTGTTGTCCGTTAACAGAAGGTCGGGATCTTCCCCACTCCTAAACAGACGGATATGCTGCAGAATAATGTGCCTACGCTTCCGCTGTGCTGTAACGGGACCTCGTGCAAAAATATGTACCGGTGTTCGGCTTTTGTGCATAATGACTCCTCAAACCATAACGCCTAATCCATACCGATGACGTTCATGAACATTCAGTGGAATGTAACGTCTTCTCATCTCTCTCCACACTAACCGGTGGCCAGAATCATGTGTGACAGAAAAGCAGGTTCCATTGGAGAACATCACTGTCAACAGGTGTTGCTGATTCCTCGACGATGGCACTGTTGAAGTGCGGTGCATTTAATAGGCTTATGAGCTTTCAAATCAGCCTCACTTAACTGCCGTGAAATGGTGCTGGCACAGGCAGACACACGTGTACAAGTAGCGGTTGAACTGTCCGCAGCATGATAGCTGTTGCTTTTCGCAACCCCAGTCTGCTATCGCATTCAAATTCGAATAAACTCTAAATGCCTAAATGTTGTTTAAAAGCAGGACAATACAATTGTACAAGTAATTAGTGGTTTTTATGACATATTGAGAAAAATTAAGTCATTAATATCCGTAAGCTTACTTTCTTATTTTCTATCTGCTGAAAATAACCAGGAAGTGCAATGTCTTACCTGCCTCACACTCACGCATTCCACAGCTCCAGTGGTGCCAGACAAGGGCAAAAGTAGTCCTTAAGTCGAAAATATTGAATGCATATAAGTGGCCGCTGCGCAGGATTACCCAACTCATAACTGCAAAGATCATAAAAAAATTATCTAATCCTTCATCATCTGAAATACATAAGTGGCACTGTGGCACCGTTAAGTGCATTATGGCTCTGTTTTGATAACAGAAACCACCACAGGTGTGCAAATAATGATCTTCTGAATAATTAATATTCAATTTTTTTGTTTTCGGTGTTCTGAATTTTAAAATGGAGTATAGAGAAACAATAATGCATTGTAGGAGTTTGAATAAAGACAAAGGAGAAGACTGACACTGCATTTTCAGTAATTTAGCTAATTCCTTTGGAATATACGAAATGTATTCGCAGTCGCGAATACGGACAACCATCAGTTGTATAATGGAATTTATAATAGAACGATATCAATAATTATAATTTCTGAACCGGGACTCGAAATCAGATTTCCTGCTTAGCGTGAGCGGGCACCGTAACAGCTTTGCTATCCGTCCATGTGCCAAGCCCAGACCCAAACTTCCATACGTCGTTTTTATTGTCCGCAGCTTGTGGTCTAGTGGTTAGTGCTACTGCTTCTGGATCAAAGGGTCCCGGGTTCGATTCCCAGTCAGGTTGGGAAGTTTCTCTGGCCGGGAACTGGGTTTTTGTGTTGTCCTTTACATTTCATCATCATCATCAGCAGCATCGTTCATGACAGTGGCTAAACTGGATTCAGTAAAAAATTGGACTGTGTACAAATTGGGACTTTGTTTGGGGTTGGGTTGTTTGGCGGAAAAAACAAACTGAGACGTCATCGGTATCATCGTATTAGAGAAGGATGGGGAAGGAAGTCGGCTTTGCCCTTTCGAAGAAACCATCCCGGCATTTCAATGAAGCGATTTACCGAAATCACGGAAAACCTAAATCAAAATGGACGGATGAGGGATTCAACCGTCGTCCTCCCGAATGTGAGTCCGTATGCCAACAACTGCGCCACCTAGCTCTGTGCGACTTTGTATGGGCGCTGATGACCACGCAGTTGAGCGCCTCACAAACCATCATCATCATTGTTCAGGCGTCATAGCCTGCACTCATACATATTAAAATATAATTTATCTGAAAGTAGGTGCCTGGTATCGACGGATAAATACAATATTGCAGCGACTGTGGTGTTAACGAGTACGATGCAGTGTTCCTTAGGACATGCATGCCACGTACTTCGCAACAACACAGGCACTGCCATATTGCATCGGATTTTTTTGGAAGTTTCAGTTTCAATAGAGGTAGAATATAGCACTCGGTTCCTGGGACACATATGCAATGGAACACTGTTCTGGTCTCCATCAAACAATTGTTGTTACAGACTGCAGAGTTTTCTACAGTACACGAATTACATGAAATACACACAGCAAACAACCGAACGGCGTACCTGTCGAAATCCCGCATTAAATTGGTAACATTAACTTCATGCCAATCATGTGAGTCGAGAATTAAATAGGAAGAGTTAGAAGTCAGAGTGCATATTCTTCCTTTTCAGCACTGAAACAGTTAAAATATTGCATTCTTTAAAAGCTGCTGCCACTATAAACATCAGCAATGGAACTGCCTTAAAGGCGTTTTTCTCCCCCTTATTAATCACCAAATCTCACAATTGTACCAATGGAGCCGCAAATTCATCCCTACCGGATGATAGACCAAAAAAAAACAAACCTAATTCTGTCGATGACCAAGTTACGACCATCTCCACCAAAGATGAAATGTGTGTAAAGGGCTTGAGAATGAATAGAAACACTTGAAAACCATTTGTCAAGAGCAAATAAAAGAAAATAATAGTCAAAGGTAAGATAAGAATCAGGTCCACAACATACAGCATTTCGTCTTATATATATATAACTTTCAAACTCCACAGATGTGAATTGTTTATTTCAAAAAACTTAACTTCCTATGCAGGGCAGTGACTGACGTCAAGGAATCGCAATTAACCTATATTACATCTTTGAATTATGAAGACGTTCGGTAGCTCTTGGGAAAGCGGAGTGAAAAATCGTTCATTATGTTGATTTAATTATTACTCATCCACTACAACAACGCTCTCGACCACACAGTATTGCTTTTGAATTAAGGGACTACTCTTATCTCGACCACAAAGGTTGAATCTTTGAATCTGCAACAGTTGTTTTAGCGGACATTGTATGTAGCTCAAGCGACAGGCTACTTTCCTATTTTATAAAATTTGGTTCGGATTGTTGTTATTCCGAGTGATTATAATATTCAAACCGCATCTGAGGTCAGCATTCTTACAATGTAATTAATCTTAAGAATCATTAAATATCAATATACGGTCACCTGATCGAAAACGCTCCGCTATTGGTTAAAGCTATTATGACATCACAGACTAGGAATAAGACGAAGATGTGCATGTGTTACTAGCAGTAAGACGAAGGTAGTAAGAGTCGGAGTCACTAGGTTTTTTCGTATTTTTTTCAGCAAACAGAATAGCCGCGTGATGGAAAACACATTTACAATTTTTAGGTAACCATACGAAAAAATTCTGTGAACGCTGTTAGTCGGAACCTTACGAAAATTGATGCATCTATGTTCTACTCACGTAGAGCGACGATATGTGCATGGACGGACATTCTTTTACCTGCTCTCAGCAAAATCAATAAACCCACTTTAAAGTAAGAAACTGTGGAACTTTTGCAAATAGGTCCCTAAACTAGATATAGATCGTCGACTGTGAGTCATGAAATACGACTCAAAGTACATTAAAATTATTCATGGCCAATTTTAATTTTGATTTGCGCTATACAAGACATCCAGCAGAAAGACCGCTAGTATCACGCGCTCTGTAGCGCAACGGATAGTTCAAGGGTCATAAATATTACCCAAAATATGAAAAGAGCGTTAGCAAGAACTCACTGTAGCAGTTGTTTTGATGGTGGAATATATTGCATATTGCTTCACATTACTCTTACAATAGTCCAAGAAATGGATATCTGATTATAAATCCATCTACTTTGCTTGCAAATAATTACCTTTGTTGGAAAGCATTGCTGTCCATACTCCCACAATACAACGAGGAGTAGTATGATAAGGTATTGTAAGCTAGGTAGTTAGTTACGTGTTCAACAGATCAATCTCACAAAGACCGTTATTATGTGGAACGGGTCAAATGCATAAGAAAAGCACTCATGAATTCCATTTTTTTAAAAAAATAGCTTAAAAAATTTGTTAGCTACCTTATTCCCTTAAATGGCACAATATGCATATATCCTACATATAGATTTGCTTATTCCTATTCAAGAACTCATCTACACTATAGAATGACTAATCAAGAACACACAATTTCAATTTATTTTTGACGCTATTACTGCTTTCTGTCTGACGTTTTATTTTATCTGGTAATTTATCGAAAAGTTGTATAGTGGCATATTTTACCCCTCTTTGTGACAAAGATAGGTTAAGCAGAGGATAGTGTAAGTCTTCTTTTCTTCTGGTATTACAGTATGAATATTACTGTTGTTTTGAAACTGGTCTATGTTGTTCAGAAGAAATTTCATTACTGAGTAAATGTCGTGTTACTTTTAAACATATGCCTACAAGATGTGCGACTATGAGCTCCACACATTATTCTAACCACTTTCTTCTAAGCAGTAAATACTCTTTCCCAAAGTATTGAGTTACTTCAAAATATTATTCCGTATGAAATGAGTGAGGGAAAGTTTGCAAGATGTGTTAGCTTGCTAATTTCTATGTCCTCAAAACTGGGAATTATTTTGATTGCCATTGCAACAGTTGCTGAACCTAGTTGCTTTAAGAGATCCAAAATATAAGTATTCCAATTAAGATTTACATCTATATGTACACCCAAAAACTTAGTATACTCTCCTCTGGCTACTGACTTCCGTTGATATTTTATATTTATTGGTGGAACTGTACTCCATGAAGTACAAAATTGCATGTACTGTGTTTTTTCAAAGTTCAGAGCAAGCCCATTTGCAGGAAACTAATTAATAACTTTTCCAAATACATTATTTGTATCATTTTCTATTGAAGTATCTTTTACTGGATTAATAATGATCCTTGTATCCTCAGCAAATAGTGTCAGAGTAGCTTCTTGTCTCAGATAAGAAAGGAGATCATTCACAAACATCAGGAACGGAAGGGAACCAATGATCGAACCCTGTGGAACACCTTATGTAATTTCACAACAGTTAAATGAAGTAGGAAATTTCCATAAATCACTTAATCCATATAAAGAAACTTTTTGCTTCCTGCTCTGTAGATGTGATGTAAATCACTCACATGTTGTTCCATTTATACTGCAGAGTTGCAATTTCTGTGACATAATGTCATGGTTCACACAATAAAATGCTTTGAATAAGTCACAGAGAATTCTTAATGGTGATATTTTACTATTTATAGACTCTATTATGTGGACAGTGAAACTGTATATTGCTGTTTCAGTAGAACTGCATTTCTGAAATCCAAACTGTGCTTTACTGAGTATCCCATACCAGTTCAGATGGCTAACCACTCTTGAGTGCTTTACTTTCCCAACAATTTTTTAAACTGCTGTAAGCACAGTCAGTAGTTATTGATAACTGTTGTGTTCCCTTTCTTGTAGAGAGGCTTGACAATGGCATATTTTAACCTGCCTGGGAAAATATATTGAACTAGTGATGCATTACAGATGTGACTCAGAACATCAATTGTAACTGTTCCATATTGTTTTAATATCTTGTTAGAGATGTCATCTACTCCAAGATAACATTTATTTTTCAAAGATTTAATTTTTCCTTACTTCACAAGAGGTTCTTAGATAAAGATCAATCTGACACAGATTTCTCAAAACTGACTCTTCCACCTACAGCTTGGGTTTTTCTTTTGAACTATTCTCACCAATTTTTTCACCTCAACTGAAGCAATTGTTGTTAAGTACTTTAGATACTTGTGTACTGTTAGTTAAGATGGTCTCATTCTCTTTAATAGTGCTACTATCTCCCCCAATAATTACTCCTTCTGTCTCTAATCTATTGATTTGACTTTATTGCCTGAGTAGTTAATTTCATTTCTACTACATATGTTTTTTGATATTCTGACAACTTTTCTTCATATGTTTCAATAATTTTATAGTGTAAAATTACTTCTGGATATTTACTAATTCTTGCTGTCTCATACAATTTTCTTTTTCTTTCAGAAGACATTTTAATAACTGTTGTAATTCATGGTTTCTTTGAAATTTTGGGGGGCAAGAATGTTCAAAAAGGAATATAAATTTATCAAGAAATATGTTGGACTTATCATTAGCATTTGGCTCATTATACACATATCCTCAATTAACATTTCTTAAACTTCCTCTTCAGTACTCTTTCTAAGCAGACAGATTTCAACTATGCACAACATGCAGGTAACGCAAACGTAATTTCTGTGCTGCTTGTGAGTTTAAATTAACGTCACTGCCTGAAGCAGGCTTAAATTCGACTTTTGAACCAGCGACCTAGGGTTATCATCTTTTCATATTCGACAGTCCACCGCTCTACCAAGTTACCAGTTGTTTGTGAGAAAGTGGGTATAGCGATAATCATTACTAAGAGTTCTATTTCATCGATTGACGTTATCCTTCTTTGTAACAGTGGGAAAGCGTAGCAAGGAGGTAAATCAATGTTAACTTCAGAGATCAAGACATTGTTAATTAAGTAAGGGAACTCTGGCATCAAAGTGGTGACATTTTTCCGGTAGAGTGCAACCAATTCTTACACATCTTCTCATTCTCTGAAACACTCAACACCAATATTTGAGTTTTTGTGGACGTATTTGTACAGTGTGATACTAAGTGGTTTTTAATCCACTTTCTCAAATTTCAATTCCAAAACAAGACATCACTGTGAATTAGCTTTATGCCAGTAGGAGGAGCGAGCTAGCCAGTGAAGTCACAGTTATTATATGATTCGGATGGAGCGTTTCATCATGCTTTCGAATTGTTTTAATTTCATTTCCATTTTTCTAAAAGAATACTAAATTCAAGAAGAAGAAAAGCTTGTTATGAGCATAAAATGACATAATTAAACATTTAAGACGATTTCCAGAAAAGAAGTCTAATCCTCCACTTTGTAATTATCGTGTGAAAAGCAGTAGCTACTCTACTGTCCTGTAAAAGCCACTAAAGCACAAGTTCTAGCTTTCAACACTTTTCTGATAAAACTGGAAAAAAGAACTCATAGATCATATGCAGTAACCACCACAACAGTCATGAATGGATGGAGTTTCGTTGCATATTACTGGAAGCGAGTTGTGGGAGTGGAGCAAATACAGGGATTTCACGAAGGTGGGGGGGAGAACAAAAGGATTGTCATCGACTCTGTTAGGAGCAGATCCTGTTAGACAGATGAACACACAGAACTTTGATTTCCAATAGTTAAAAATTCTATGAAAACTTTATAACTACCTCAAAATAGAAATGAAATGTAATATTAAATTATGTTGTGGCGTTTTGAGAATAAAGGGTTCTTCCCACTTTCTTCTTCTTTTCATTCTGATATCCCTATAAGAACTATGATTTGAATGTTAATGATCAAACGTTTTATCACTATACAGTCATTTGATGAGCATAATGGATTCAGATAACAGCAACCTTTCCCCCATTAGGAACAGGAAGAAGTGAGATGTATATTGGCGTTTCTAATGAGCTATGTCACTATACTCGATGGATGTACACAAGGCGAACGATATTACAAAAGAAAATTCCTCTCCAAGTATATTTAAGTGATATGCTATAAATCGAATTCAGGGTATAAATAATATCTGTAAGCTATTAATACTCAAAATATAAGTCGGTCTTTACACCAAAAAATAAGCCTGGTTACAAGCTGGAAGAGTCCTCACATTAATATACAAGGAAGGGAATCGTAACACATTTTGAATTTAATTTAAAGAAATAATTTTACTATGCTAATTGTAAAAACTTCATGCTACTTCTGAAAATTAACCATTACGTTTTCAGGCATAAAATCTACAGCACCTCAATGTGGAACATCCAAAGTGTGTGCTCCCCTTATGAACCCATGTGTGCAGTGTTATTCTAAGATATCGTTATGGTTTCTTAATGTCTTTGTAAGAGAAAAGTTTCGATAGTAGTTTCTAGTTTTGTGCTTCCTCAGACGTATCGAAAACACGGCGATTAGGGAACACATCGAAATTTAAATTTGTGTTTGTTTTATCAGTGTTGATTCGCGTGCAGAGAGATTGATGGAAAGGGACAATAAAGTGGAAGGGGCTAAGTTAGTTTCAGTTCTAGCTATCAAGAGCTTTATAATCAACAAACAAACTACACAGGGGTCATGCAAATAGATTAACATTTTGCAGTGTAATCACAGGATGCATAGGACAATAAAAGACAACGCCCTTTCAACTACTGTGTACAACACAACCAAACTGACTGACGAACGTAAATTTTAGCTCGAAGCAGGTGATTATATTGTGAGGGGTCCATGTACAAGTGGAGTCCGATTTTGCAATATAATTCATGGAAAATGACCTGAAACGATTGTCATATGTAGAACGGATTGTATATTTGGCTCCACTGAACCAAAGATGTTTCCTAAGTGGCAAGTAGGGGCGCATGGAGTGCAGTAGCAGTTGTCACTGCACTCTGTTTAAGTAGAATGTAAGGTTTAAAGCTATTGGCTATCTGTCTATGGAAGCATCATAATACCTTTTTTTTTAATGTAATGAAGTGTAATACTGTAACTCAAAGGTAAAGCAACTGGAACGAAGTTGTAAGGTAATGAAGTTCTGTATATTTAGTTGTAAGTATGCAGCAACGCAATGTGGATTTCTTTAATTTTTACAGTGCTGACTCTTGAATGTAGGAACCAAGTGTTTTCCATCAGGTTTTACGTGTAGGTTGATTAGGTATACCCAATTTGTAACATTTTGTGTGTTTTGTAATCCTGACAAAGAGAGGCTAAATTTTGGAATCTACACTCCTGGAAATGGAAAAAAGAACACATTGACACCGGTGTGTCAGACCCACCATACTTGCTCCGGACACTTCGAGAGGGCTGTACAAGCAATGATCACACGCACGGCACAGCGGACACACCAGGAACCGCGGTGTTGGCCGTCGAATGGCGCTAGCTGCGCAGCATTTGTGCACCGCCGCCGTCAGTGTCAGCCAGTTTGCCGTGGCATACGGAGCTCCATCGCAGTCTTTAACACTGGTAGCATGCCGCGACAGCGTGGACGTGAACCGTATGTGCAGTTGACGGACTTTCAGCGAGGGCGTATAGTGAGCATGCGGGAGGCCGGGTGGACGTACCGCCGAATTGCTCAACACGTGGGGCGTGAGGTCTCCACAGTACATCGATGTTGTCGCCAGTGGTCGGCGGAAGGTGCACGTGCCCGTCGACCTGGGACCGGACCGCAGTGACGCACAGTTGCACGCCAAGACCGTAGGATCCTACGCAGTGCCGTAGGGGACCGCACCGCCACTTCCCAGCAAATTAGGGACACTGTTGCTCCTGGGGTATCGGCGAGGACCATTCGCAACCGTCTCCATGAAGCTGGGCTACGGTCCCACACACCGTTAGGCCGTCTTCCGCTCACGCCCCAACATCGTGCAGCCCGCCTCTAGTGGTGTCGCGACAGGCGTGAATGGAGGGACGAATGGAGACGTATCGTCTTCAGCGATGAGAGTCGCTTCTGCCTTAGTGCCAATGATGGTCGTATGCGTGTTTGGCGCCGTGCAGGTGAGCGCCACAATCAGGACTGCATACGACCGAGGCACACAGGGCCAACACCCGGCATCATGGTGTGGGGAGCGATCTCCTACACTGGCCGTACACCACTGGTGATCGTCGAGGGGACACTGAATAGTGCACGGTACATCCAAACCGTCATCGAACCCATCGTTCTACCATTCCTAGACCGGCAAGGGAACTTGCTGTTCCAACAGGACAATGCACGTCCGCATGTATCCCGTGCCACCCAACGTGCTCTAGAAGGTGTAAGTCAACTACCCTGGGCAGCAAGATCTCCGGATCTGTCCCCCATTGAGCATGTTTGGGACTGGATGAAGCGTCGTCTCACGCGGTCTGCACGTCCAGCACGAACGCTGGTCCAACTGAGGCGCCAGGTGGAAATGGCATGGCAAGCCGTTCCACAGGACTACATCCAGCATCTCTACGATCGTCTCCATGGGAGAATAGCAGCCTGCATTGCTGCGAAAGGTGGATATACACTGTACTAGTGCCGACATTGTGCATGCTCTGTTGCCTGTGTCTATGTGCCTGTGGTTCTGTCAGTGTGATCATGTGATGTATCTGACCCCAGGAATGTGTCAATAAAGTTTCCCCTTCCTGGGACAATGAATTCACGGTGTTCTTATTTCAATTTCCAGGAGTGTATTTTGTCAAACGACGTCAGACCTTTTTTCATACAACAACGCAAGTGTTTTTAATTGCGACAGTAAGTGACAATTGTAGAACAGTTGAGAAGTTCACTTATTTGGAAGTTTATGTAAAATTTTTCATATCAGGTTTTGTGAAGAGCAAACTTTTTTTTTAAATATAATTTTAAAATTGAAGTATTTGGTCTGCGGATATCCCCTTATCAGTACCTCATCCTCTTCCTTGTCGTGTTTACTTGAACACAATGAATATTTTTTTAAAGAAATCACTTTTCAGTCAGAATCGGAAAAGTATTAATGTGCCAGAGTCACAAAAGTATAAATGATTGTAACACTTTCAATGGGGGCGGCACTGCACAGCGCTGTTCGTTAGTCTGGTGATTAGACCAATTGTACTGCCATTTACGAATATCATTCCAGGAGGTGTTGGCCAAAAGTATAGCGCTCACGCACATACCACTGTTGTAATCCAACATGCAGTACAGACTGTTGACATGTAGCCTTGGCCTGTTCGATCACCAGATCTGTCTCCAATCGAGCACATGTGGGACATCACCGGAAAACGACTGCAGCGTCATCCAGAAACAGCAGTAACCGTTCGTGTATTGACCGATCAAGTACAACAGACATGGAACTCCATCCCACAAACTGTCATCCGTCACCTATACAACACAATGAATGCACGTTTGGATGCTTGCATTCACCATTCTGGCTGTTACCAGCATGTCACGTTTGCAATGGCTTATGCCCCGCTTACAGTAACCTGTGATCTTGCAGTGTTAAACGTTTAAATACGTTCCCTAGAGAAATGTATTCCGGAAACTTCATTATTGGTGTTTCATCTTTTGGTGTTTGGATTTCCTTCCGTCACTGCATTTTGTTCATACTGATCGTAAGTAAAGTTAGATAAATATCACTAGGGAAAAGCAGGCGTGCCAAAGAAGATGTGGGAGGGATCTGCTAAGTTTCGTAACATAGATGGGAACTAGCTTACCAACAACAGTCTAGTATTTTCAAAACTTAAATGTGACAGAGATTCAAGAGGTATATCAAAATGATACGCAATGATTGTGAATGTAGCTAACAAAACTTTATCAAGACAATATGATCTTCGAAAATGTGTATAATAAGCAGGAGGAGGAATTGTATCGCTAATTGAATGCTATCTGCATCTGGTGGCCACAAAATGGAAGTGATAGTTAATGTTATCAAGTTGTCTTGTGTTTGTAATATGAAACAATGACGGAGCTAGAAGTCACAGGAAATGCGCCATACAGCTGGGCCTCCAAAAGCGCCTGACCCTCTAAATCAAAAGTGCCAGACGAAGGAATATTCTTGGCATCAACTTAGTGAGGCATATTTATATAAACGTCTTTGCAACATGGATGATCACACTGGAACCTCAATTGTTTGAACCACTTTAACACGAACTATGGGCTCACGGTGGCATTCCCGTTTGTTAGATTATCGAATCGGAAGTTATTCCGAGATGCGATTCTTCGTTATCGTTATCTTTTTCTAAGTTTCTTCTGTAAGATTCTTAAACGTCTTTTGGACGAGTGTCAAAATTAGAACACGCATACTGAAGAAATGAGGAAATACGATCGTGATGGAGAAAAATTTTAATGTAGCAGTTATGAGTATTAACTACCAAAGCAGACAATAATGGCGCATGACAATGATGTCACAAGGGAATACAGTGCGATTGCTTCCACGCTTCTCTTCGTAACACCAGAAAGCGTAGTTCAGAAGGTGCAACGCGCAATGCTTCTATTCTCCAACTGACGGGAGATTATGGTATTGTCAGTTCAGGCGTTGCCGATAATAATAGTTGGGTTATGTCCACCCGTTCTTAAGACCCAAAAAAAGTCGCCGATCTGTTGCCAGAACAGAGAAGAAAATCTTGAATTACATAATTTAATATCAAGTAGCAAATTGACTATTAGGTTTTCCTCCTGCTTGAGTAACAAACGAATGTTGCCCAAATTGAGGTTCACACACATGGTCTTTCAAACAGGAACGGAGAATGAGAATGAGGCACTTGAATCCTTAAAGAGAGCGGATATATCCTGACGGATCATGGGCCTCAGGCCACCTGCTGACGCTGCAATGGACGAAGATGATCGTCCAAATGTTTGTGTGATGTAAAAGGCACGTCTGAACATATTACCTGGATATGGCCGCTGCATGCCAATGTTGTTGATACCGACCGACAACAGTTAAGTCAATAGGGAAGAGCAGAGTTCAAGGAGATGCTGCACTGCAAGACAAAATGACAGATCGTGGACAACATCGTCGACTGCTTTTCAAGATAGGCTATCAGAGCTTTTCACTTTATCAGCTACAGAAGGTGCGACGGAAGTTCGAGAAGCAGTGCAGCGAACACTTCTGACGTCAACACTTACCGCAAGTGAACAGCCATAACGCATCTGTGGCGATCAGAGCAACAACACAAGAGTGGAAGTTCAGATGTTGGTCATGACTTGCCATCCAAGGAACGAAATGCAAGATCGCTTTGTCGTCATGTAGCTGCAATCCTCACTAGCAACAACTATGCCAAATGGGAACAGGGGAGTCATCCCTTGCAACCAGGGAGCTGGCAGACAATGGAAGACACAAATCCGACATCAATGCCCTCCACCGAGAGAGCGAAAGAGTTTCGTAGAATGTGGCCAGCAAACTTGGTATTACTACTGTTTATGAACTATTTCTATTAATAGTGTTAACCGCTGATAGACTTGAGGCAAAAACTTTGAGGGCAATATTAGTAGTGTATTCAGAATATCCCAGAAATGAAGCGACCGTATTAGAGGGGTTGTAGGGGGCTTCTTAAAGAACAAATCGATATAGGAACTTACGTCTGGAAACGTCGCCCAACGACGCTACAGAGCGTCGAAGTTACATGTGCTGGTACCTGCCACTAGGCAACCGTTTTCAGCAAACTTCCCTTTTTGTGCTGACAGACCGTAGGCGGAATGTCTCTAAATATTGCTTGTTACTCAGCGACTGAGTTCAACGATCGCATAGGGTAAGGATGGAGTTGGCTGCTGTGTAGACAGGCCTTGTCTCCTATGAATGCGATGCTCTGCTGTCTGTTCGGGCACGGGTTTGCACTGGCGTGTAGTTTTCCCCCTTGATACCAAAAGCACTGGGAGTTGTAGAGAGTTCCCGGAGAAAAATTGACTGTGGGTTGAAAACATGTCCGAAATCGTAGTAAACCGACGCTACGTAGCCCCACGCTCGTAGGAGACAAGGATTTTGAACGCAGCAGGCAGCTCGATCATCTCCACTGGCGGTCGTGGCAATCAGTTGCGATTACTGAATAAGAAAAACCATTCCTAGGCCCTCCGCCAATGAAACGTCACACTGCAACGTCACGTTTGATTCAAAAGTGTGTTCTAATGGCAGGTGATAGTGCCTGTAAAGTCGAAGATCTGTATCGTCGCTGGATTACGTTTCCAGATAAGGGCTCTTGTCCTCGATTTGTTCCTCCAGATACCCTCTAAGACAATTGTTTACTGCAACTTAGTAAGGTATTGCGACATTAGTTAGCTATGATACTGCGTACTTACTATATGGTGATGGGAAGTACTATTGTATTATATAACAGGGCATTTGTTACCATAATTTGCCTTTGAATAAGCGTGAAAACTGACAGTTAATGTATTAATTTTGCAAGGCTGAAAAGAACCTGTGTTTGAATTTCAGATAACTGGCAATAATGTAATAAATGTATGTAAAACATCTTCTTCTGCTCTTCAGAGCCAATATGGCTGCCTGTTCCTTCTTCAAACTTCGGTTTCCCTTCTGCAACATGTACTTATATTGCTCATCCATACCGAAAGATAGTGTATGAGTCGACGAAAAAGTATATTGTTATTACTGGATTGATATGTGAGGTTGTAGGGTTGTGCTTCGGTTTTGACCTTCCATACAACCTTTGTGGGTATGTAATGGTGTGATCCTATCGTTGTATGACCAGTGTTGCCAAGTACGGTGAGACACAAATTCAAAACGAATTATCGATAGCAAAAGGCAGTATCTGTCTCATGCTTGCAGAAATATGAATGCGAAATGCAGAGAATTTAAAAGAGTGCAAAATATGGATAGATCACCGTCACAATGGCGCATGGTGGTCTGCACATTTTAAAGTCAACGCTTGAAACTGTTGAATGAATCGTACTCGACATGGCGACGCTGTGTTCTGCTCTTGGTCACCTAGGTCCACTTACCAGAAACTTATGGATTTCTTTCTACGAGGTGCAACTTGTTTATGTGTCTCCTTTGCCGAAAATTAGTCCAGAACTCGTAATGGACACATTTAGGGCGCTCGCGTCAGTGACTTCACGTATGGTTTAGAATGTAAGATAACAACTGGATTATCACTTAAAAGTGGTTCATGTAACGAAATACTTACAAAATATGTATGAAATTTTGAACTTTCATTTATATTCCCTGTAACTTTCATTGAAGTATCTATGTGCATCAAATAGCTATAGCCGTCTGTAGTATTCATTTTTAATTGCCTTGCATTTATCACTTGACCAATCTCACACAAACACTTTTTTAACTGAAGATTGTTATTGTAATACTTTATCCTGACGAGATCATATAATCCTCCGTTGCCTTATATATTCAATAGCTTGTCTCCCTTATAGAACACGACTTTCAGTTATGGTATGCACAGGAATTTTATTTCAGCTGCCTGAAAGATTTGTATTTTTGCTGACTTTACTTTGTATGTTCTAGGGTTGTCATGTTAATCTCTATTTGGCGTCGTTATATGTAGAGAGTGACTGGTTGGCCTTCGTGTCGCAACCCCTACCCCCCTCCCAAACTACTCCATCTTCTGGGACGATAATTGTCGATCCCATTTGTTTCCGTTTCGAGTTATCGATGTAAAAGCCTGACATATTCGAAATGTTTGCGAATCGTGTAACTGAGTGGTGGTGAGGGGGGGGGGGGCGATGATGAGGGAGGTCTCGTGGCTACCAGCACAGTAATCACACGCTCGGCACATTGTCTCCTTATCTCGTATCCGCTGGGCGAATTTGATTTGGGGTCAAACGCCCCTCCGGATAACGGAAGTGGCGTGCTAACAGACGGATATACGGGCGGGATTGATTCAGGTACCTATATAATACGATAATCCTGCTAAGACGGCAACCATACCGAATTCTAGGAATTTCTTTTATCAAGTAGAACATACCAGTGCATTCACACTGTCAGTGTACTGCACTAGATATTAAGAGAAATCGATGACCCCAATGGTTAACAGCTCTGCGTTTGCTTCTGAAAACAGCACACCACAAACAGATGCATTTTGACACATGGCCTATCTTTTGTTCAATCTATGAAGAATTACTATAGTTATATTGATTCCTATAAAATCCATGACCTCTTTGTGTTACATAAACCCGTTTAATTTTCATTTATTGAACTTCAATTGAGTTAAAGAAGTGTTCCTTGCTATTTATCTTTAGTTTCTAATTCATAATTTGTTCACCAGCAAATAGCTGTGATTTCATTTAATTCCGTGATTTACATTATAATTACACTCTGTATCATTGAGTATAAATATAAAATAAATATGCTCTTTGTTCTTGAGTATACATATCAAATAATCTACCCCACGAAACATAGATTTTGCCATTGGCGGGGAGGGATATATACCTCAGCGATACAGACAGACGTACTGTACATGCGAACACAACGGAGGGGTATCTGTTGAGAGGCTAGACAAAAATTGTGGTTCCTGAAGAGGGGCAGCAGCCTCTTCAGTATTTGCAGGGCCATTAGCCAAACAACTGAAATGGCCTTGCAGTGTTGGTACTGCGAACGGCTGAAAGCAAGGGGAAACTAAACTCGTAATTTTTACCGACGGCATGCATCTCTACCGTATGGGCAAATAAAGATGGCATCCTCTTGGGTAAAACATTCCGAAGCTAAACCTGTCCCCCATTCGGATCTCCGTCAGGGACTACTCAGGAGGATGTCATTATCAGGAGAAAAAAAACTGGCATGGAATATCAGATCTCTTAATCGGGCAGGTAGGTTAGATAATTTGAAAACGGAAGTGAAGAGGTTAAAGTTAGACATAGTGGGAACAAATGAAGTGGCACAAGGAACAGGACTTCTGATCGGGTGCATACACGGCTATAAATATAAAATCAAGTTGAGGTAATGTAGAAGTAGGTTTAATAAGGTATAAAAAATATGAACATGGAAAGCTACAGTGAACAGCATAGCGAACGCATAATTGTAGCAAAGATAGACACGATGCGTATACCCACCACGGTAGTAATAGTTTATACGCCAACAACCTCCGCAGATAATGAAGAGATTGAAGAAATGCAAAGGAGTTGTTAAGATAGTAAAGAGAGATGAAAATTTATTAGTCATGAGAGAGTGGAATACGTTGGTAGAAAAAGGAAGAGAGCAAAAAATTGTAAAATAATAGGTGAATATGGACTGAGAAAGGAAAAGAAAGAGGATGCACAGAGATGCACAGAGCATAATTTAATCATAGTTAACACTTGGTTTAAGAATCATTAAAGAAGGTTGTATGCGTGGAAGAGACATGGAGATACCGGAAATTTTTAGATTGATTATAGAATGACCTGACGAAGATTTCAGAACATGATTTTAAATTGTAAGACATTTCCAGGGGCAGACATGTACTCTTACCACAATATGTTGGCTATGAACTGCAGATTACAACTGAAGAACCTGCAAGAGGTAGAGATTAACAAGATGAGACTTGGATAAACTGAAAGAACCAGAGGTTATAGAGAGTTTCAGAGGGAGCATTAGGGAACGAGTAACAAGAATAGAAAAAGCGAATACCATAGGACAGGAATGGGTAGCTTTGAGAGACGAAATGGTGAAGGCCGCATGGGATTAAGTAGGTAAAAAGACGAGGGCTAGTAGAAATCCTTGGGTAATAAAAGAAATATTGTATTTAACTGATGAAAGGAGAAAAAATAAAACTGCAGTAAATGAAGCAGGGGAAAGGGAATACAAACTTCTGAAAAATGAGATTGACAGGCAGTGCAAATGGCTAAGCAAGAATGGCTAGAGGAGAAATGGAAGGATTTAAGAACATGCATCACTAGGGGAAAAATGGATGCCAATTATAGGAAAATTAAAGAGATCTTTGGAGAAAAGGAAGCCACCTGTATGAATATCAAGAGCCCAGATGCAAATACAGTGTAAGTAAAGAAGGGAAAGCAAAATGGTGGAAGAGGTGTATAGAGGGGCTATACGAGTGAGATGTATTTGAGGGCACTATTATGGATATGGAAGAGGACGTAGATGAAGATGAGATGGGGGATATGATAGCGCGTGAAGAATTTGCAGAGCAGTGAAAGATTTAAGTCGAAACAAGAAGGCTCACGGAGTAGACAATATTCTGTTAGAGCTATTGGTAGCCTTGGGAGCGCCAGCCACTACAAAACTCTTCTATCTGGTACGAAAGATGTATGACACAGGCGAAATACCCTCTGACCGCAAGATGAATATTATAATTCCAATCCCAAAGAAAGCAGTTGTTAACAGGTGTGAAGATTACCGGACTACCAGTTAATAACTCATGGCTGTGGAATAGTAACACGAGTTCTTTACAGAAGAATGGGAAAAGCGGTAGAAACCGACCTCGGGAAGTTCCGGAGAAATGTAGGAACACGTGAGGCAATACTTACCATGTGACTTCTCACAGAAAATGTTTAAGAAAAGGCAAACCTACGTTTATAGCATTGAAGGGAGAAGAAACAAGGATACTAACGTTTCCTGTTAACGTTCTAAATCTCTCAGAGACAGCAGAGGACTTAGAGGAGCTAACGACAGATTTGAAAGGAGGATATAAAATGAACATCAACAAAACCAAAACGAATATAATGGAATGTAGTCGAATTAAATCAGGTGATTCTGAGGTAATTACATTAGGAATTGAAACACTTAAAGTGGTAGATGAGTTGTGGTATTTAGACAGAAAAATAACTGATGATGGTCTAAGTAGAGAGGGTGTAAAATGTAGACTAACAATGGCAAGAAAAGAGTTTCTGAAGAACATCAAGTATAGATATAAGTGTCAGGAAGTTTTTTCTGAAAGTTTTTGTATGGAGTGTACCCATGTATGGAAGTGAAATATGAACGATAAATAGTTTAGACAAGGAGAGAAAAGAAGCTTTCCAAAAGTAGTGTTACAAGAGAATGCTGACGATTAGACGGTGGATCACGTAACGCAGATTTTAGCTTTTGTTTATTTTTTATGTATCGGTTCCTGACACCAATATGGAAGCTGAGTCAACGACAAATAGAATACTCGCTTAGATGAAACCCGTCTAAGTGTTTTTGCATGAAAGATTGGATAATTTCCCGGAAGTTGGAATGATAAATCTCAGATAATAATCAAATACAACGGAGTTAGGCACTTGTAACTGGCTACTGTGTTGGTCAAAAGTCGTGTCATCACCCCTTTATAGGCACGCCAAACTATCGTAAAAATCGAGAAAGTGACTTGAGACACTTTACTATCATAGTTAGAATAAATTAATGGAAACTGAAAACGATAAATTAATTAATTAACACATTATGATAGATTTATCACAATACTAGACTGGACTACTCCGAAAAGCATGTATTACTTACCGAATTCAGTCAAGAAGTGTCTCAAAATCACTGTCACTAGCGATGGGGTATCTCTGTGTTAAAAATGTATAGTGGAAAGATTCGTTGAGTTTTAAATTTCCCGTCAGCTCTCTCTCTCTCTCTCTCTCTCTCTTTCGCTCTCCCATTTTTTCTCTTTCTCTCCCTACCTCCCCCTCTGCATCTCTCTCCCCAGCTCTAGCTTTTCTATCATAGCAGTGCCTCATCCTCTCTCTGTCGTGTCTGAAACAACGGTAGCAAGAGAAAGGTTACATTGTTTAAGACAATGGCCTGTATGAACTGCTCAGCCAATCCTCTCGCCACAGGCCTTGTCTCTCCGCCACTGTCAAGGCCTGCTCCCTTCTCCGTCTGCTTCTACAGTTTCTCATTTCGACCATCTATTCATGAAAACTAGCTACTCATGGAATACAGGGTAAAAGAAGAATAATATCCTTGGGAATAAGATAAATAGTATAAACAACTTGATTCATCTGTCCACCAGACTTAGACTGAAACTAGCGTAGATATTTCGAAAAAAGTGCTATTACCATAACGTGCAAGTGACTAAAGTATGTCAACATACATGAAAAGAACGGATGGGCACCTTTCAATGTTACTTCAGTGATTTCAAATCAGGTATAGTTTTGTCATATCGTGCATTGTAAATACGTTCATAAATTAGCAAATCGCATACACTTGTCTCAAAGGAAGTTTAATTCATCATTCTCAACAAATGTTTGCTGAAACATAATCGTGAAAACAGACCCTTACAACACAGGGATTATACGCAGGGTGGTCCATCTGAAGTTTCGGATGTGATTATCTCGAAAACTATATATCGGGTAAAAATACTGAGGAAGACAAGTTCATAAGCACAAACGGGGACATCAAGTGATACTACACGTGACCTCCAGCCAAACCCCCCTTGCATGGGGTGGGGCCAACTTTTAAGTCTCAAATCGAAACCCCCATTTTTTTACTGAAGATTCGTATTCTCAATAAAATGTAATCAAATTTCGTCTGAAACATTTATTTAAACCATTGACAGATGGCGCTGAAATTGTGAAACATTAAAATTGGGGGAAAACTCCGATTTAAATAGAGTGATCCGAGAAAGACACATCGTATCGATGCAAAATGGTCACCAATTCTTCCATTACGCCAAATTTGGCTATTTTCTTACAAAATTTATCCTACCCGCCACAGTCTTTGATGGAGGAAGGCGGAATGGTATTAAAATTTCGTTAGGGACCTTTTCACAATAGCATTAGTCACCCGACTGCGGCGCTACCGTGGCCAAATTGCGAACTATGGCTCAGTATAAAGGTTGGTGCAATGCGATCAGACGTCACTTCACTTTCAGATTTTGAACAGTAAACATCAACTGACGAAAGTAAATCATTCTTTTGCGAAGCATGGCTCACTCTCCTCCTACAGAGATTGTTGATTTGATGTTAATTTTAGGTGATCGCCATAACAATTACGCTGCAGTTGCGCAATTGTATGCGGATCGTTTCTCAAACAGACGGCATCCAGACGAGAACATTATTCGAAATTGCATACAACGAACTCGAAATGGATACGTGCACTTTCCACCACGTCATCGCGAATACAATGAAAATGACGCTGTGACCTATACCCTTCTCGCCTTTGTTCAAATGTATCCCGAAATGAGTAGTCGTGCGATTCAGAGACAAAATGGAATACCGAAATCAACTGTTTTGAGGACTTAGAAGGCCTGTAAAGATCATGCGTATCATATCACACTGCCACAGGCGTTAATGCCGAAAGATATGCAAATACGCGTGCATTTCTGCCAATGCGCCTTGGAAATGATAAGAGGTGACTATGATTTTTTATATATCTTATGCCGGTCGGTGTGGCCGTGCGGTTCTAGGCGCTTCAGCTGCTACGGTCGCAGGTTCGAATCCTGCCTCGGGCATGGATGTGTGTGATGTCCTTGTGTTAGTTAGGTTTAAGCAGTTCTAAGTTCTAGGGGACTGATGACCACAGATGTTAAGTCCCATAGTGCTCAGAACCATTTTTTATATATGTTATGTTTACTGATGAAACAACATTCAAAAACAATGGCGAATTAAATCATCATAATCGTCATTATTGGTCCTCTGTCAATCCACACTGGCAGAGACCCATTGACAACAACACAAATGGTCGTTAATGGTCTGGTGTGGAATTTTAAACGGTTACTTGATAGCAATGTATTCTTTTATCGAAATGTTATTGGGAAATCTTATTGACAACTACTCCGTGATGATTTGTTGGAGCTAATGGAAGATGTGGATTTAGAATCTAGGCAACGAACGTGGTTCCAAGAGGACAGAGCAGCTCCCAATTATGCTAAAAATGTGCGGAACGCTTTAAATTTACGGCACCCTGGTCGGTGGATAGGAAGCGGTGGACCAATTTAGTGGCCTCCACGTTCACCAGACCTAACATCTCCTGATTTTTGCTTGTGGGGTTATTTAAAAATAAATAGTCTATGAAAGACAGCCCTCAACCTGAAACGATATGGAGCAACGCATTCAAAGAGCGTGTGCATCCATACCACAGGATGTGCTGCTCAAAACTGTGGACAAGTTTCGCTGACGACTGACTTTATGCATTGAAGCAAATGAGTATAATTTTGAACAATTTCTTCGTCGCTAATTTCATTAATTAAGCACCCCAAATTGTGAGGGGCAAGGGGACTCACACTAATGAAGCACCCCAACATGTGTGAGGCAAGGGGACTCACACTAATGAAGCACCCCATGGGAGCATCATTCCACTACGTCCTTGTCGTCGTTCCTGGGTAACGCTAAAAGTAGGATACAGTACGTTTTGTACAAAAATAGATTAACTTGGCATAACGAAAGAATGGGTACACATTTTTTATCTATTTGATGCGACTAGCTTGGATAATCCTAGATAAATCAGAGTTCTTCCCCAATTTTGCCTTTTTCTCGGTTTCAGTGTCATCTGTCAATGGTTTAAAAAATGTTTCAGACAAAATGTGATTACTTTTTCATGGAGAATCTGAGTCTGGAATAAAAATGTGTGTTTCCATTTAAGATTTAAAAGTTGCCCCCCGCCCCATCCAAGGTGGTGGAGGCTGGAAGTCACGTGTAGTATCATTTGAGCCCCCCTTTGAGCTTATGACCTTGTCTTACTCACTTTTTTTACGCAATGTATAGTTTTAGAGATAATCTTATCTGAAATTTCAGATGGACCACCCTGTACATTAGCTTATGTATAGTTACTGTGTTGTGAAGTATAGTTTTCTCCCATATATACTGTGGTTTCCAATGACTTTAGTATTCCTGCTGCTGACGCTACATCTCTAGCTTGATCAAAGTGCTAACAAGGTTAGTCACTACCATCACCAAAATTTTCCGGTTGTAAATCAAGGTGACTGTCCGTAAAGTGAAACTTGAGACTCAGAATACGATCGAAATTGCAGGAACATTTTCAGCATTTTTACTACCACACTAATAAGTAATTTTTCTTGCGTAGAGATATTCTAATAATCTATTTTATCCACACTCAAACATCCATCTGATTCAGAGTAATATTTATTCTAACATTAACTCAAACGCCGTTTTTCGGATGCTAGGTCCAACAAACACGACCGTTTTGAATTTCCCTTGTGACAGATAGGGAAATGTATCCGAAAGATATTATGGAATGTTACCATGTTCGGTTAAAAGTGTTTCATTAGAACCAGCTCACGTGGTGATAATAGATTTCTTCGTATCCACAAGTTTCCTGTCATCGAAGTTGCAGGTTCATATTTTAGTAGCTCAAATAGCATATGAAACACGTATAATAAAAAATGCTAAAATGTTTTTTTATGTTGAATGTTAACTAAAAAAATTCGGTATACCACTTTTTGCTACCGTACCATTTTACAACTCAGTATACTAAAAATTCTACAAATAACCAGGTTTTTAAAAAAAGATTCCGGGCGTCATTGGCCTGTGAAAGTGACAGACTGAAAAAAATAATTTGCATATATTTACAGATGAGCATTATTAGTATACTACTGTTCACAAAGATGATACAAGCAAGAAGACAATGTCAGCTGGCCAAGTTCTTTCCCCATCTCATTTGCACATGTTTAATTTCATTACACGTTTCAGTCACTCTGGATCATCTTTAGATCTAGCTGGTTTCGTCAAGTGCCTTCTGTTGCATTGGCGGCTACCGATGTAACTTTTGCAACGATTACATATATATGCTGATGTCCCACCTTACAGGTAAGACTCAGTATTCGTCAGTAAATTGTTCAAGCGGACTGCAGAATTTTGCGCTATATTGCTCTCATATTTAAAATTCTCTGGTACTTGTTGTCTCATATTTCTGGCGCAATAGAGTGGGAGTTCTGTCAGAAAGAAGATGGCTTGGTTCAAATGGCTCTGAGAACTATGGGACTCAACTGCTGAGGTCATTAGTCCCCTAGAACTTAGAACTAGTTAAACCTAACTAACCTAAGGACATCACAAACATCCATGCCCGAGGCAGGATTCGAACCTGCGACCGTAGCGGTCTTGCGGTTCCAGACTGCAGCGCCTTTAACCGCACGGCCACTTCGGCCGGCAGAAAGAAGATGGGTTGCTTGTTTATACGATTTTAATATTTATCAGCAGTGGTACTGGATTTGTCTAATTGGTCACATAAATAATATAAAATATGCTATACAACTCGACAGATTCCTCCATTCAAACGTCCACACACCACTTCACTTCCTGCACTCTCATTCACTCACCCACAGTTACCACTCTACATGCACTATCTCTCAAAATATTGTCATCAGCTCTCGAACCACGTATGACGCTTTCAGAGTCTTAAATGCGATATATTTGCAATGGACTTTACACCTACTTCCACAAGCTAAGAATTGTCGGAAGTTGAATGTTTTCTTTGGTTCAGAAACGCTTAGTCTTTCATAAGGGCGTTTCTAGAGCGCTCTTTGATTTTGCAACTGCAGCATCGCTGTGCGCCGGAACCTTCTTTCGAGGAGAGACGCTGCGAGCACTCCGTTATCTTTCATCCAAGCGCTCCTCCACCTGCGGATCCGGGCCTCTAACTGCGCAGGGTAGCCGGTGCCTCAGTCGGCAAGACCCGACAGCGGCTCTTTGTGCGTCAGAAGCAGCCCACTCGGACGGTTCCTTGTGTAAACAACGCACCGCGCGCCGCTGCCTTCCGTCGCAGGGCTGCGACGCCGGCAGTCTCGCAACGCAGCAGCGCTTTGCAGGGCTGCCGACCCGCGCCTGCTCGGCTGAGCCGCAATTACGGCTGGCAAGGTGGCGCCCAGGGAGACCGGCAGTGCGAATATTGCTCTCTCCTGGGAGGAGGAGTCGAGCGAACGTGTTTTAGCGGCTGCCTCCGCTCTGCCGGCGATGGCTGTACGAACATCAGGTGCATCCCAGTCGGCTGCGCCACCCGACCCACTGGCGAGCGAGGAAATATTAAAATGACCGCCCGAGAGGAAAGTATGAGATTTATGGTATGCTTCTGCGAGCACGTGGATTCCGCTCGACTGGAAAAGCAGGAGCTGTGCCTTCTGTTCCACTGTAGTCTTCCCACAGCCGAGTGAGACTACTAAAAATAAAGGTCTTATATCACTGTGTTTGGGAAAGCTGAACAGACGAATACGTGTAATAAAGTAGCGACAATTTTTTAACTTATAGAAATACTTATAAAGGGAAAAGTAGAAATTGCTACTGGAGAGTGGTAGAGGGTATACAACGCATTGGTCGGGCAACAAAACGAGGGTGTGCAGAAAACTAGTGCCTCCGAATTTTCCATGTGAAAATTCTTACAGCTTTTTAAATGAAGCATTCTGCTTCTCAATTCTTCATGTTTACATATTCATTTCGCAATATAGTTACCTTGGTGACGAAAATATTTCTCCCAACGAAAGACAAGTCGTTTTAGAATGTTCTCCCTCTGATTGCACCACTCAAAGTGTAGTTCTCGAATGTTTTCTGTTAGTACTAGAAACATATGAAAATCGGATGGAGTCAAACAGGGAATGTATGCAGGGTAATCCATGACAGTTTACCCAAGGCGCTGGATTATTGCAAATGTCGCTGCTCTCGTGTATTGCCAGGCATCGTCAGCCTGATGGAGATGTTGCTCCACGTATTAACGAACTCTTCGAATTAGAAACATGATTACTGCACGCTGATTTTTACGCACCGACGTAGCTGCGCTCCACACCGCCATGTTACAGGCTAGAAATCGGTGCCTGCTACCGGCAGAGGGCTGCAAATATGTAGGCAGGAAGAATGAGGACATGAAATGTTAATTATGTTAATTTTATTAACAGGTTCAAGAGCTTTCACATAAAGAAATCGAAAGGATTATTTTCAGTACGCCCTAGTAATTTTACAAACCAATAAGTAAACATAACCAGCACTTGTTACGTTATATTATATTATTTGTTTACAGTTCAGTAATATAGATGTCGCTGCATCCTTCATTCATAAGATTGGTTTGATGCAGCTTTCCATGTTAGTCTGTCATGATCAAAAAAATTCATCTCTGAATGACTACTGCAACCTACATACATTTGAACCCGATTTTGGATTCATTTCGATGGCCGAGAGGTTCTAGGCGCTACAGTCTGGAACAGCGCGACCGCTACTGTCACAGGTTCGAATCCTACCTCGGCCTTGGATGTGTGTGATGTTCTTAGGGTAGTTACGTTTAAGTAGTTGTAAGTTTTCGGGGACTGATGACCTCAGAAGTTAAGTCCAATAGTGCTCAGAGCCATTTGAACCATTTGAACCATTGGATTCATGCCTAGTTCTCCCTCTACAGTTTGCCCCTCCCCACACTTCATTCCTTCACTGAAGTGACAACTTCTAGATTTCTCTTGACGTGCAGTATCAAAGGAACTCTTCCTTAAAACAATCAGAAAAATTCTTGCACATGCAAATGTTAGGACAGTCCTCTTTTTCAGAAATGCCATTGCTAGTGTGGCCATCATAATCTGACCCGTATTTCCTCCTTATGTCGGGCATCAACAGCTAGTTTGGTGCCTCGATAACAGACGCCATCTACAGCATTTCCTAATCTAGATATGTGGCTCAGGAAGTAAAACAATGATATCAAGGAATTCATGCTCTGCAATACGCTGGATAAGTTTCTTGGGGTACGAGATAAAAGTGAGTTGAAGCAATGAATTGTTGAGGATATGTTATGTAGTATTAAGATCGTTGGTTTGTGAATATATTGTACTAAAGAAGATATAGACGAATTTTATGTATTATTGGAGTATTTTATGGGCTATAATGATGAAGTTAGTGTAAAGCATGAACTGAACTGTAAGTTAAATGCAGTAGATCGTGTCCATTTAGTCATCGAACAGTGAAGTTTTGACAGTTACTTAGTCATTGCGTTTGAGGAAACAAAGAGAGAAACACTACCTTTTGTAAATAATTTCTTTATTTGTTATGACAAAGTGATAAGGTAGAAAGGCATTTGTTTGCAGATAAGATCGTGCACGCCGAACTGTGCCTGCTTTCGTCTCGAGCACCGGAAGAGTTCCTAGAACTGTTTACGTTGGGTAACATTGGGTGTGGCCCTTCGGGATACACATCTCACCCATGTTTTCTTAGTGGTTAAAAGTTATATCGTGGAATATCCTACATGTGTGATTAAGGATAGCAAGGTTATGATGATAAGATGCCTACTTGTCCCCTTCCTCCCTCACTATGAAAATGAAGTAGGCACTTAACAGTAAAGTAGCACAAAACAGGACATAAGGTCTCAGTGTCTGAGACAGTGGATATTGTGTAAATATAAAAAGGGCAAACAATTGTGTTCAAGTGTCTTTGCTGCTAGCCTATTTGTGAGAGTGTACAATGTGAAACAGTTGTAAATATATTAGTGCTTCCGTTAAGCCAGTTTCTCAAATGGAATCAGGTGGCGGATTTTTGCTAGCAGGAAAGAAATGTAAGGACGGAAGCCAAGACAGAACCTAAGTGTCTTATTCGGGGCACATAAAGCAGGCAGTGATACAGCATTTTGGCAGCTTCTTCAACCATGATCCATTTCTCCGGGCAATGACCAGCCTTCAGGAAGTTTTGACAGCCTTGGCGTATATGGTAGTAGTTGTCTGCTGGATAGACAAACTCCCTTGGGCCACATTTATATAACAGTTCACTGGCACAGATGGGCAGTGCATCGACAACTCCCAAGTGTCGCTCTCCGCTGTCGTCACTATAATTGGTACAGCAATGTTGCAAACGAACGGCTGCTTCATCGTGGCCCATTCATCACGACTCCTTCACCCTTCTGGCACCTCCAAGATACTGCCTGTCGGGAGTCCTACAGCCAGCTCATGTTCTGAGGTAGGAACTGAAGTCTTCCCGGCTTCGAACCCCTGTTATCCGCCGATGCTGGCCTCCACTCTCCTGGCAAAAGACCAGGTTTCGTCAGCCTGGGGAGACATCGCCTTTCGCCGCTGAGTTACCACGCCAAAAGCCGGAACCCGTTTTTGAGAGTAGTAACGAAGAGGAGTGAAATGATATAAATAAACAGACATCAAGAACTTGTGACAGTGATCAAGGAGAAAGAGAGATTTAAGACACGGCAAAGTCTAAATCCGGAGCGATGTCCCACATGAAACGTCTACTCTCAAGATCTGGAGGAGTGTATGATCAAGAAGAACCAAGCGAAAATATATGAAAACAGAAACGAATCGTAATTTCAATAAAAAATCCAGACCTATTGCAAGATTTGGAACAACTTCTACTGATAATGGAACTGGGAATAGACATTTAAAACAAGAGGAGGTGATCATGAGTTACCAAAATTGTAAAATATGTGCCTCAAATACGTTGTTTACTGATTTGAATATAATGGTGGTACTATGAGAAAGAATTGATGCAATGATTGAATTTAGACTCAGCATCAGAATTATTTTTATTTATAGAGAAGCGTAACTTTCGTTTTCAGAACAAAGAGAGACCAGAGACTAAATGATATCCGAAAGATGTGAAATTCCTTAAAATTTTAGAAGAAAATAAATATTAGTTGCAAGTGACTGCATTATTTTATTACTGTTTCCATTTCAGTTCCCAAGAGTCAAAACTTTACCTTATCATTTGACTTTAAGTTAAGAAATTTAAAGTAAATCAAAAATAACAAGTTTAAAAAATTCTGCGATGTCTAAAGACAGTGATACTTCAATTAATTTATTCCAGCTGTCAGTATAAATTATAAGTGCAAGGTAAAAGAAAGAGCTAGTCGCTTAACGAGCATACAGGAGGTAAGAGGCCTCTGATGTTATAAAAGGCTGGCTCGTCTGTGAGTGGCAGAGGAAATTTCTGCCGATTCTGGGAAACGTTGCCATCTGAACAGCAGCTTTGAGGTGAGGGGACACATGGTAAGGAATACAGGCAGACCGAGAGAGGCAGATAATGGGTTTTCCCAGTCGACTGGTACGTGATCAATTGACTCCCACGGACATGCTTTAAAAATCCAAATAAACTAGGAAAATTTGAGTGATGAAATGAGCTTATTGTCACCGGAAGCATGACTCTAAACTTACATTAGTCCGGTAATAGCGTTTTTAGGATAGTTTATGAAGTCGATAACAAGTGCACAACTCTTCATAAGATGTGCCATATGAAAGCCAACATCATCAGTAATCGCCATAATATGCTACACTTGAAATTAGGTACCATAAAGTTTAACAGACAAGTTTATTAAGGGTTTATACGGAAGTGCGCCTTCACCATTAATCTTCCAAAGTTACGCGTAATACGATGATTGCATGAGTGTTCCAGATTATTTCCTGTTAATCATAGTGAATAAGTAACCACAGTTTATTGTATTATAAGTAATTTTAATGTTTAGAATATTTTGTTACCATGAAAAGCCGAATGTAGGTATGCATTTTGTAATATTGTCAGTCACATGTTTAATACACGTCCGTATTTTAATGAGAGGTCACAAAATGACCTCAATAAATTTCTGTGCGCTCTAGCATCGTATTTATATGTGTAGTTAGCTTTAAATTTGAATGGTTTTCACTGTTTAGGTAACATCACAGAGAGCATAGAACTGCGAGGGTGAGGGAGCACACTATCTGTCTTTGGTTAGCGGCGCATTCAGATTTGGTTAGTGAGTAAACTGAGTGGCCGACGTTTTACAGGAATAATACCTTTTTTCCAATTCAAACGTTACTCTCAATTACTGTAGTCCGTACAGAGAGATAATTAGTCATCTTCCTTGGTTATTCTCAGTAAGTAACTGCACTATGTGAGAATCTTATTTACCTAAAGGAGTTTTTTCTGGTGGTTTTAACCCAAAGGACTTCTTTTCTGGTGGTTTTAAGTTCCGATTACATTGTAAAGCAGTATCTATATCCATTAGAACTACTTATAGCCTTGGGAGAGCCGGCCATGACAAAACTCTACCATCTGGTGAGCAAGATGTATGAGATAGGCGAAATACCCTCAGACTTCAAGAAGAATATAATAATTCCAATCCCAAAGAAAGCCGGTGTTGTCAGATGTGAAAATTACCGAACTGTGGATTTAATACATCACGGATACAAAATACTAACAACAATTCTTTACAGACGAATGGATAAACTGGTAGCAGCCGACGTCGGGGAAGATCAATTTGGATTCCGTAGAAATGTGGGAACATGTGAGGCAATACTGACTGTACGACTTATCTTAAAAGATAGATTAAGGAAAGGCAAACCTACGTTTCTAGCATTTTTAGACTTAGAGAAAGCTTTTGACAGTGTTGACTGGAGTACTTTCTTCCAAATTCTGAAGGTGGCAGAGGTCAGATACAGGGAGCGAAAGGATATTTACAATTTGTACAGAAACCAGATGGCAGTTACAAGAGTCGAGAGACATGACAGAGAAGCAGAGGTTGGGAAGGGAGTGAGACAGGGTTGTAGCCTATCCCTGATGCCTTTCAATCTGTATATTGAGTATGCAGTAAAAAGGGAACAAAAGAAAAATTCGAAGTAGGAATTAAAATACATGGAAAAGAAATAAAAACTTTGAGGTTTGCCGATGACATTGTTACTCTGTCAGAGACAGCAAAGGACCAGGAAAAGCAGTTGAACGGAATGGACAGTGTCTTGAAAGGAGGATATAAGATATCAACAAAAGCAAAACGAGGATAATGGACTGTAGTAGAATTAAATCAGATAATGCTGTGGGAATTAGATTGGGAAATAGACATTGAAAGTAGTAGATGAGTTTTGCTATTTGGGCGGAAAAACGACTGACGATGGTGGAAGAGAGGATATAAAATGTATTCTAGCAATGGCAAGGAAAGCGTTTCTAAAGAAGAGAAATTATTTAACATCGAGTATAGATTTAAGTGTCAGGGAATCGTTTCTGAAAGTATTTTTATAGAGTGTAGCCATATATCGAAGTGAAACATGGACGATAAATAGCTTAGACAAGAAGAGAATAGAAGCTTTCGAAATGTGGTGCTACAGAAGAATGCTGAAGATTAGATGGGTAGTTCACATAACTAATGAGGAGGTACTGAATAGAATTCGGTAGAAGAGGAATCTGTGGAACATCTTGACTAAAAGAAGGGATCGTTTGGTAGGACATGTAGGACATGTTCTGAGGCATCGAGGGATCACCAATTTAGTATTGGAGTGCAGCGTGGAGGGTAAAACTCGTAGAGGGAGACCAAGAGATAAATACACTAAGCAGATTCAGAAGGATGTACGTTGCAGTAGGTACTGGGATATGAAGAAACCCGCACAAGGTAGAGTATTATGGAGAACTGCATCAAACCAGTCTCTGTACTGAAGACCAAAACATCAACAATCCATATTAGTAAATATAGGACAGTGATAAAGGCAGCTGTTTCAAGAGATAGCACTGACCCGTGGAACCCAAACCATCTTATGTTGACAATATCGTTGCACTGCGAAGATTCTGTAATGTAAACTTGCTGCTTAGTAGACTGCATTGCGATTAGCACTGACTGGAGTCCATTATCAAACCCGTCAGTGGGGCGAAGATCCTTAATGATACAGATTCACAGAATGAAGTCGATAATAATATCTGCTAATTATTGACTCCACAACTCATTATTTTAAGTAGATGTAATTATTTGAAAAGTAATATACTACACTGAAGAACAACTTTTCACACAATCCTACAAAAGAGATAGAACTACACATTTTATAATCCACTCTCCAAAGAATGGGAGACCGCTCTCCAATAAAACTTTTGCCTCCTATCAGCGCAAATTAGTAACATAAACCACAGAGGGCCAACGTTAACTTATCAACAAATAAAGAAGACACTCTAGGATCCTGAATAACAATTTCAGGTGTGCGACCTTGTATTTTAGGTCAACCAACAGCTGAAAGTACCTACGTTTGTGATTCTGAAGAGCCCACATTACACTGGACTTAAAAATGAACTTCTATCAGACAGTATCCTGTTTTAAGATAATTGATCATATACACTTTAGTTATCTATCATGTTTATCTAGGTGTTAATTAGACAGAGAGCAGAGAAAGTTTGCCAGTGCAGGTAAAATTCATTATGACTGTAGTGATTTACCACTTGTCTTCAATACTTCAGTAATCAACAGACTGATACTAGTGTGAAGTCACTAATTGCAGCACATGATATCTCACTGTGTGAACATATAGATCACTTTTTTGCCGCTAAATCCATCATGATTTAATTTTTTTGTGTAAATCGATGCAAATATTCCATACAAAACTTAGATATACATTTGTGTATGTGTCATGAATGTGACGCTACGGTCGGAGGTTCGAATCCTGCCTCGGGCATGGATATGTGTGATGTCCTTAGGCTAGTTAGGTTTAAGCAGTTCTAAGTTCTAGGTGACTGACGACCTCATATGTTAAGTCCCATAGTGCTCAGAGCCATTTGAGCCATTTTTTTTGGTCGTGAATGTGACTTGATATACTGTTAAATTGTAACATTTTCAAACTGTAGCATATCAAGTATTTGGGGCTGGCTGAATGGGTAACGTCAGAAGATCACAATAAAGAAATGTGCTATTGTTGCCTCTGAGAGTTCTTTCGTATAGGCAGTATGTTACACAAGTTTATCACGTTAACGCTTTTTATATGTTTGCCGAAGTATATCTTGTCTCTCCAGTTTTTTTTTTTTCATCTATGGGTAGATGTATTGTGCATTAGTCTTAAAATATCTTACTTTTCGACATATATGCATTACGAATTTGTCTAGAATCGCTCTCCTGGATTTTGAGATAAGTTGATTTTCGTACAATATATAAAGTAATCATATAACATTCTAATCACATAAATCGATGGCTACGTCGTTTGAGGCTATTTTTCCTGCAGATCTAACATGTAAATGTTAGTTAAACAAAATGTAATTATTAGTCCATTTCAATAACCATATGTCTAACATGTGATCCACGCATGCTAAATATTTAGTTTTATAGCACACAGTTATGTGAGTATTTACTTTATTACCGCGTGTCACCGCCACTGACTAAAATCGCGGTGCCACAGACATATTATGTATCAGAACAATAAATTTTCGAACTAAACTGGCACATCAATCGTTTCCAACGACGCAGTATATAGTTTAAAGCACCATCTCTGCAACTACTGTAGGAGTTCTCTGTTCGAGTATGAAAATAATGGAAAAGTCAACACCTGCAGAAAAACATTTATCACATATGTAAAAGGAAAATATAGTCTAAGCAACCGATGTCGTTTGATATTCCATTAATGGTAAATTAATGTTGACAATGCAATGTTTACTTATCTTACTGACAGATTATTAAATAGATTCGCCACACACTTTCAACTGATGGTCGTCTCTTAATGCAGCTGACTGTTTCCGCTAGGAAGCTTCATCTTCGAAATCTTTTTCATTACGAATCAATTATGACATTTAAATAAAGCATGAGAAGCTCTTTGCAGACGCCGTCATTAGAGCTCGTTACTTTCTATTAACAAAAAAATCCAATTAAAACGGAAGCCTTTTGATTAAGAGTACTGCTTACTCATGAAAAAGTGTTAAAGCGTTCTGTGGGATTTAATTTGAATCCACCTCACCGTCTGTCGAGATATAGCGACTACCTGAAACATTTGTGGAAATGAAAAGTGCTAACGCGTTGCTAAATAAACTGAATTTCCCAGAACGTGTGTAGGATATGGATAGGGACTGGTGGAATTCACATACTGTACTGAAATAAAAATAAGACAGTACCGATTTTATGCGCTATTTAAAAATTTCGGTGAAGCAGACGTAGCAAATTAGATCTTCGTTACCACTTTAGCATAGTGTGTGAACGATATGATATCTACACAAGTTTTACAACACCGGTAACCTGGTCCTCCGCTATACCTTCTATATTGTATAATTGCTCTGAAACTAATTCAAGGATTATGTTTGTTCTTCAGCCGAGAGTTCCTACAGCTCTCAATACATTACATACATATATCCGAAAAATATACACCGCAAATGATGTGAGTCGGGAATTGTTACTGCTCCAAAGCCTCAACGTTACAACTACATTATTTACTAGATTGGTTGATTTGGGGGAAGGGGTCCAGACAGCCAGGTCATCGGTCTCATCGAATGAGGGATGGATGGGGTAGAAAGTTGGTCGTGCCATTTCTAAGGAACCATTTGGCTGATGCGATTTAAAGAAATCACGGAAAATTAAAATCAGGATCCTGGACATCGGTTTGAACTGTCGTCCTCCCGAACACGCGGCGAGTGTCCTAACCACTGTGCTACCTCGCTCGGTTATTTTCTAACACTTTTATAACGTTTTAAGAATAACCCCCGTTCTTGTCTTCTGGCCATGATTGAAAAGCCTTCTGCCATGCGGCCAGGTCATTGGAATTGGTTTCAAAAGAACTAAACTCAACACTGCACGAAAATTCAACCAACTGTTCTTCAGTTTCCTTTTCGTCCGGCTTCTGGCTGGTTTGATGCGGCCTTCCACAAACTCATGTGTTGTAACCCAACGTCCTCGTTTATTGATTGTTGCATTTACTCTCACATCTACTTCCTCTAAAGATATTACTCTCTACAGCTCTCTCAAGTACAATGGATGTTATTCCTGGCTGTCTTCCTGATAACGCCGATTCTACAGAGAACTTCCTAATATCAGTCGACCAAATATTCAGTTCCTTCAGTAGCATCATATCTCAAACGTTTAAGTTCTTTTCTCGTTTTTCCAACAGTTCATGATTCACTTAAATACAGTGCAGTGCTCAGAACTTACATTCTCAGAAATGTCATCCACAGATTAAAGATGATGTTTGATAATAGTAGACTTCGTGTAGCTAGCTAGGCCCTCTTTGGCTATGCTCGTCTCCTATTTATGTCCTTAATTTGCAGTCATGAGTTATTTGGGTCCAAGTTAGCAGAATTTCTCCGTCTTCTTCATGGCCTCGAATTATGATGCTATGTTTGTCACTAATCTTGCATCTGATACTCCCCAAACTTTCGTTCCTCTTTGGTATACTTTCGACCTTTCGTTGGTTTAAGGAGTAAAAAATAAAAATATGATTTAACAAACACAAGTCACTACTGGCCATTAAAATTACTACACCACGAAGATGACGTACTACAGATGCGAAATTTAACCGACAGGAAGAAGATGACGTGATATGCAAATGATTACCTTTTCCGAGCATTCACACAAAGTTGACGCCGGTGGCAATACCTACAATGTGCTGACATTAGGAAAGTTTCCAACCGATTTCTCATACACAAACAGCAGTTGACCGGCGTTGCCTGGTGAAACGTTGCTGTGATGCCTCTTGTAAGGAGTAGAAGTGCGTACCATCATGTTTCCGACTTTGATAAAGGTCGGATTGTAGCCTATCGCGATTGCGGTTCATCGTATCGCGACGTTGCCGCTCGCGTTGGTCTAGATCCAATGACAGCAGAATATGGAATCAGTGGGTTCAAGATGGTAATACGGAACGCCGTGCTCGATCCCAACGGCCTCGTATAGCTAGCAGTCGAGATGACAGGCATCATATCCGCATGGCTGTAACGGATCGTGCAGCCACATCTCGATCCCTGAGTTAACAGATGGGGGCGTTTGCAGGACAACAACCATCTGCACGAACAGATCGACGACGTTTGCAGCAGCATGGACTATCAGCTCGGAGACCATTGCAGCGGTTACCCTTGACGCTGCATCACAGATATGAGCGCCTGCGATGGTGTACTCATCGACGAACCTGGGTGCATGAACGGCTAAACCTCATTTTTTTCGCACGAATCCAGGTTCTGTTTACAGCATCATGATGGTCGCATCCGTGTTTGGCGACATCGTGGTGAACACACATTGGAAGCGTGTATTCGTCATCGCCATACTGGCGTATCACCCGGCGTGGTGGTATGGGGTGCCATTGGTTACACGTCTTGGTCACCTCTTGTTCGCATTGACGGCACTTTTGAACAGTGGATGTTACTTTTCAGATGCGTTACGAGCCGTGGCTCTACCCTTCATTCGATCCCCGCGAAACCTTACATTTCAGCACGATAATGCACGACCGCATATTGCAGATCCTGTACGGGCCTTCCTGTATACAGAAAATGTCCTACTGCTGGCCTGGCCAGCACATTCTCCAGATCTCTCACAAATTGAAAATGTGTGGTCAATGGTGGCCGAGCAACTGGCTCATCACAATACGCCAGTCACTACTCTTGATGAATTGTGGTATCGTGTTGAAGCTGCATGGGCAGCTGTACCTATACACGCCATCCAAGCTCTGTTTGACTAAATGCACTGCCGTATCAAGGCCGTTATTACGGCCAGAGGTGGTTGTTCTGGGTACTGATTTCTCAGGATCTATGCACCCAAATTGCGTGAAAATGTAATCAAATGTCGGTTCTAGTATAATATATTAGTCCAATAAATACCCGTTTATCATCTGCATTTCTTCTTTGTGTAGCAATTCTAATGGCCAGTAGTGTACGTTGCAGAGCTTGTCGCGCAATTCACAGCCATATGCTGCTGCAGATACTAACATATAGTCATATACATACTGTGGTATATATTGGTATAAGCAGAGGTAAAATGAATTTGGATACAATCCTACGGCTATGACTAAGGTGTTAGCTAGGGTTTCCTGGGATGCCAGGTAAATACCAAAATTGAGAACCCTCTCTAGAATTTGCCGAACAGGAAACAATTTTTTACCATATCCGGTCATAGTGTTTATGGTCCAGCTGTAGGAATGTTTAATTAATTTCAAGATATTTAAACATAAATCCAGTATTTCGAATGTGTTTCATTGTAACAGTGAGTGTGCGTTGCCTTGGAGGCAGGGCGGGAGCGTTGTAGGCAATCACAGCGCTCGAGACCGCAAGATTGGATGGAAGTAGGAGAACAGTCCGAAAGAGGAGAAGACAGTTGTGTACGGAGTGCGGCCCGAGGGAAGCTCGGCACAGGACATGGGGGAGTCTGGGACAGTACGGCGCGAGGGACGCACGGTCGGGAGAGAGATTTGGAATGTGGAGCGGTTTGCGCGTGGTCGCGGCAGATAGAAATACTTCGGATTGCGGACTTGTGAACTTGTGAGATTTCCGAGGTTTCTCCAGTGAAGAAGTGGTATGCGTTTAGAAGTGAAAATCTCGCGAGCTATGTTGTCGATCTTAACTAGTATTTACGTGCAGTAGGAATCTATTGTATCCCTGTTATTCAACTTATATTTTACTTACTCGTTGGACCATCGACACCAGTAAGTGTTTTGCAGAAATAAACCGCATTCTCAAAAGTACTTCATTTATTGTACTCCTGATTTAAAGTCATTAAGATGGTACCTGCAGATTTTATTTAATTGCAGTCTTTCGTTTACAAATTTCTACGTTACATTCGCAATTGCCGAGTGACAGGAGCCTTCGACCATTAGATTCATGTGTATATTCATATTGTATACTGTAGATTCAGCAGTATTTGGCTTGTAATGCGGCAACTACGTATCCCAGCGCCTATACAACGAAACCGGCCAAAAAGTTGAGGGCCAACACCACCCTCATTTAACTAATATGAAAATCTGCAGGATCTAGTTCTCAACCAGTTTTGATAGTCAATTAATAATCTTCAGTATACTTTTCCATTGTACCTGAAGTCGAATATTCACGTGAACGTCCACTGGGTGGACGAAGGGCATATGTACATATTACATCAGTTTCATAATAATAAATGTGGAAGAAATGCGCATTCTTGAACACTGCCTTTACAGTAAAATTTTCAGATTATGTGTAACTGGTGAGCGCAAACGCGTGTTACACTAGGAGCTCTCCATAGCAGCCGGCAGTAGTGTTTATGGGTACTTTAAGCGTGCTTATATCGTTCTTATCACAGAACATTATACAGAAGAATGAAAAAGAAAATAGAGAATCTATTAGATAACGGTCAGATTGTCTTTAGGAAAGTTAGAATGACGAGAGGGGAAGTTCCAACGTCGGAAGAAGACTGAAGATAAATAAAGACACGTTCATAGTATCTATCGACATGAAAAACCGTTAGAAAGTGGCCGGGATCGCTGTCGCACGCTTGTGCAGTGGCGCGACCCACGGACAATCCGGTTCCAATCCTGGTGTCGGAAAAGCTTTTCACTGCCAGTATTTGGCAGGCAAGGTGAGGTGATGGCGTAAAGTTCCTGATCCAGAACCAGATTTGTGCCATTGTCCTGGTTTAAATACCGAAACACGCCGCAGTATCTCTTGAAGTGATGGCATGTGACACTGTCGATGCCGATCTGTTCTTCAAATGGAGATGTTGAGCTTGGCGGCGTAATTGCTGCTATTGAAGTAGTGGGCCATGTACCGTCACCGGGTTTCACCCTCTCCCATTATCATCAAACAACACAAACATTCCGCAACACACACACACACACACACACACACACACACACACACACACACACACACAGACAAACACACACACACACTTACATACACACACACACACACACACACACACACACACACACACAAACAAACAGCACATGCATGTGCCATCACAAGTATTGTGGGGGAGCATGTTGCAAAAAAGTAACCAAAAAAGGCAAAAAAACGAGAAGTGAGCAAGATGTTCGGAGTTATGTCAAAAATAGGGGTAAGCTACTGGGGAACATGGGTAATATACACTCCTGGAAATGGAAAAAAGAACACATTGACACCGGTGTGTCAGACCCACCATACTTGCTCCGGACACTGCGAGAGGGCTGTACAAGCAATGATCACACGCACGGCACAGCGGACACACCAGGAACCGCGGTGTTGGCCGTCGAATGGCGCTAGCTGCGCAGCATTTGTGCACCGCCGCCGTCAGTGTCAGCCAGTTTGCCGTGGCATACGGAGCTCCATCGCAGTCTTTAACACTGGTAGCATGCCGCGACAGCGTGGACGTGAACCGTATGTGCAGTTGACGGACTTTGAGCGAGGGCATATAGTGGGCATGCGGGAGGCCGGGTGGACGTACCGCCGAATTGCTCAACACGTGGGGCGTGAGGTCTCCACAGTACATCGATGTTGTCGCCAGTGGTCGGCGGAAGGTGCACGTGCCCGTCGACCTGGGACCGGACCGCAGCGACGCACGGATGCACGCCAAGACCGTAGGATCCTACGCAGTGCCGTAGGGGACCGCACCGCCACTTCCCAGCAAATTAGGGAAACTGTTGCTCCTGGGGTATCGGCGAGGACCATTCGCAACCGTCTCCATGAAGCTGGGCTACGGTCCCGCACACCGTTAGGCCGTCTTCCGCTCACGCCCCAACATCGTGTAGCCCGCCTCCAGTGGTGTCGCGACAGGCGTGAATGGAGGGACGAATGGAGACGTGTCGTCTTCAGCGATGAGAGTCGCTTCTGCCTTGGTGCTAATGATGGTCGTATGCGTGTTTGGCGCCGTGCAGGTGAGCGCCACAATCAGGACCGCTTACGACCGAGGCACATAGGGCCAACACCCGGCATCATGGTGTGGGGAGCGATCTCCTACACTGGCCGTACACCACTGGTGATCGTCGAGGGGACACTGAATAGTGCACGGTACATCCAAACCGTCATCGAACCCATCGTTCTACCATTCCTAGACCGGCAAGGGAACTTGCTGTTCCAACAGGACAATGCACGTCCGCATGTATCCCGTGCCACCCAACGTGCTCTAGAAGGTGTAAGTCAACTACCCTTGCCAGCAAGATCTCCGGATCTGTCCCCCATTGAGCATGTTTGGGACTGGATGAAGCGTCGTCTCACGCGGTCTGCACGTCCAGCACGAACGCTGGTCCAACTGAGGCGCCAGGTGGAAATGGCATGGCAAGCCGTTCCACAGGACTACATCCAGCATCTCTACGATCGTCTCCATGGGAGAATAGCAGCCTGCATTGCTGCGAAAGGTGGATATACACTGTACTAGTGCCGACATTGTGCATGCTCTGTTGACTGTGTCTATGTGTCTGTGGTTCTGTCAGTGTGATCATGTGATGTATCTGACCCCAGGAATGTGTCAATAAAGTTTCCCCTTCCTGGGACAATGAATTCACGGTGTTCTTATTGCAATTTCCAGGAGTGTACAAGAAGCAAGAGGGAACAATAAAATTGGGAGAGCAATAACGAAATGCTCAGATTAAAAACTGTGCAAGGCCGGAAAGTAGACTTTCGCCCATATCTTCAATCTATTCATCGAAGAACCATTGATGGAAAGAAAAAAATGATATCGCTGACAAGGTTCACTGACTATGTTTCCGCCCTGAGTGAAAGGAAGACGTATTACAGGATCTGCAGCATGAAATCAACAGTCTAATTTGCGCAGAATATGGACTGAGAGTGAAACCAAAAACGACGAAAGTAATGTAGTGGACTTGAGAAATTGTTTGTGACATCGTATAACATGAAATTTACCAATGAGATCTCCCCACATTAGGAGCAAGCAATTAAGTAACATCAGTAATGAAATGAAATCAAACACAAAAGTTTATGACATGAAGAGGTTGATGAATGAATGGAATAGGTTGTTTAGAAAATTAGAGCGTGAAAGGATATGTTTATTTCAGTACCCCTCACAGAAAGCAAAACATAATTACAATTCTCTAGGGCAATTTGAGTGAGCAAGGATAAGAGTTAGTTATTAAGGAGAAGGAGTGGGGAAGAAATCATCTCACCACTGACGTAGTCATTTCCTCGCGCCGTGGTGTCGGCGGCAGGCGCTGGGTATTTACGGCGCGTCGCAGCGGAGCTGTACGTCGCGAGTCAGCTGCCTTTCCCTGTGTTCCGCGGCTGCGCAGTGAGGGCTAGGATACGATCTCCGCGTTGCCTGCCCGTTGTGGGTTGCGTGGCCAAAGCTGCGATATCGTCAAGTCGGCAGGCGGCTGTTGGAGGTGGATGGAAGAGCCCCACGTCCTCTTGTTTCCGGGCTGTCTCACCGACTGCCTCTTCACTTCTCATCCACCTTTCAGCCCAACCACTCTTCAAAATTTTCTTTTTATCGGCGTTGTAATTGGTGGACCAAATTTTCAGTGCCGAGCAATGACTAACTGCCATTTAATGACCACGCCGGCCAGTGCAAGGTGGAAGGTCTTTGTCTTGTTTGAGCTGATGTGTGACTCGGGCAATGGTGTCTTTCTCACGACTTCAAATTCTTACGATGTTTTTCTGCATTCTTGTGAGAGCAGCCACGCAACACTTCTTCGTAGCTGATATCTCTGCGTGAGGCCTGGAATGATTCACGTTTGGGCCTCGTCTCAGAATCGCCTGGCGTCCATCGTTTACAAGGAGAGAAAACATGTTTTAAAGAAGGCTGACTTCTTTCACACGCCTCCCTGTGTGAAAACTTTGCGCTTTGTCTACGCTCTTACCATCGCTTGTTGGCTGCTCTAATTTTGTCGACACGCTGTAGCTTGCTAAGGCAAGTAAAGCAACTGATGCCAGGCCAGAAAATTCATGTTCTTGTGCGTATGACAGTAATGAGAATTAGCAGACATAAGAACAGCAAGATACTTAACGTCAGAATTGGCGATTACGAAGTAGTCGAAGTTAAAGAATTCTGCTATCTAGACAGGAAAATAGGCTGCAATGGACGGAGCAAAGAAGGCACAAGAAGCAGACAAGTACAGGCTAAAATAGCATTCTTGGCTAAGAGAAGTCTACTAGTATCAAATATCACCGTTAGTTTGAGGAAGAATGTACTTCTGGAACACAGCACTGTATGATGGTGAAACATGGACTGTGTGGGACTTCGAGCAAAAGAAAACCTAAGCGTTTCAGATGTGGTGTTAAAGAAGAATGTTGAAAATTAGATGTACCGATAAGGTAATAAGTGAGGAGATCCTCCGTGGACTCGGCGACGAAAGGAATATACGGAAAACATTGACAAGATAAAGGGACAGGATGATGGGACGTCTGTTAAGTTACAAGGAAATAACTTCCATGGTACTAGATCAACCAAAATTTACCTTACTGTGCTGGTACTACGAACGGCTGAAAGGAAAGAGAAACTACAACCGTAATTTTTCCTCAGAGCATGCACTTCTACTTTATGGTTAAATGATGATGGGCTCCTCTTGTGCAAAACTTTTCGGAGGTAACATAGTCCCCCATTATGATCTGCAGACGGGCTCTACTCAGGAGGATATCTGCAAAAACAAAACTGTCATTCTATGTATCGGAGCGCTGAATGTTAAATTCTTTTATTGAGAAGGTACATTAGAAAATTTAGAAAGTGAAACTGATAGGGTGAATTTCAGCAGCAGATTAAGAGAAATTCTGGTCAGGTGAATACAGAATTCCCTGTCAACTTTCAAATCGAGATAACGCAGGAGTAGGTTTTATAAAGAATGACGAAATAGGAATGTGGGTAAACTATCAACAGCGTAGGGAATGCATTACCGTAGCCAAAAGAGACACAAAGTTAACATCCACCACAACTGTACTTGTTTGTATGCCAACTAGCTCTGCAGGTGGTGAAGAGACACAAAAATTGTATGATGAGATGTAATAAATTATTCAGACAGATAAGGGAGAGAAGAGTTGAATAGTGATGGGAGAATGGAATTTGACTGTAGAAAAAGAAAAAAAGAAAAACAGTATATGAGAACGGACTGGGAAAATGTTTTGGAAGAATGTTTTCGAAGAGAGCATGATTTAATCATCGCTACCACTTGGTTTACGAATCGTAAAACAAGATGCTATACGTGAGAATACCCGGAGACGCCGGAAAGCTTCAGACTAATCATGTACTGATAAGAAAAATATTTAGGAAGCGAATTATCAACTGAAGGACATTTCCAAGGGCAGATGTGGGTAGGAAATTACGGAGATGCGACCTGAATAAGTAGAAAGAGCAAGTGATTGTGGAGAGTTTCTGAAGGAGCATCAGTCAACAATTGACTGAATCATGGGGAAGAAACACATGGATAGCTTTGGATAGCTTTGAGAGACAAAATGTTGAAGGCAGATAGCGCAAAAACAGTGTATCTAATTGATGAATGGTAGAATAAAATAACGCAGCAAGTGCAGCGGTGTAAATCGAATACAAACGTCCCAAAAATGAGATTGAGGAAGCGCAAAATGGCTAAGCGGGAACAGACTGAAAACAAATGTAAGAAAATAGAGGCATTGTTACTAGAGTACCGATATACACCACCTACAATAAATTGAGGAGACTGTATAAATATCAAGAGCTCCGATGGAAAACCAGTACTAAGCAAGCGAGGGAAAACTAATTGGTGGAGGTGGTTTATAAACTGTCTATAAAAGGGAAATGAATTGAAGGCAGTATCATAGTAAGGGAAGAGGATGTAGATGAAGCTGTGGTAGCAGATATGACACTGCGAGAATCTGACAGCGCACTGAATGACCTTAGCAGAAGTGAGGCCCATGGAGTAGATACTTTCTCCCAGAACTACTGATAACCTTTAGAGAGCTAGACGTGACAAAACTATTCCATCTGGTTTGAAAATGTATGAGATAGGTGAAATACCCTCATATTTCAAGAATAATGCAACAATTCCAATTCCAAAGGAAGCAGGTGCCGGCAGATGTGAATGTTACCGAACTGTCACTTTAATAAGACATGGCTGCAAAATACAAATCCGAATTCTTTACAGAGCATGACAAAACTGATAGAAGTCAAACTCGGGGAAGGTCAGCTTCGATTCCGGAGAAATATAGTAGCACCTGTGGCAATATTGACCCAAGACTTACTAAGAAGATAAGTTAAGGAAAGATAAACCTACCTTTATTGCTTTTGTAGATTTGGAGCAAGCTTTTGACGATGTTGACTCGAGTAGATTCATTGAAATTATGAAGGTAGCAGAGGTAAATTACAGGGCGCGAAAGCTTATACACAACTCATACAGACACCAGAAGGCAGTTACACGGTTCGAGGGGAATGAAAGAGGAGCAATGGTTGAGAAGGAAGTGAGAGAGATTTGCAACCGATCCCAGACGTTGTTCAATCTATACACCGAGCAAGCAGTAAAAGAAACCTAAGAATAATTGGGACATTATAGTTCAGAGCGAAGAAATAAAAACTTTGCAGTTTGGCGATGATATAATAATTCTAACAGAGACAACTAAGGACTTGAAAGAGAGTAACCGAAAGTACACTCTCCTGAAAGGGGGATATAAGAGGAACAACAGAGTAGCATGGAGAGCTGCATCAAACCATTCTCAGGACTGAAGACCACAACAACAACAACAACAAGAGGAACAACAACAGCAACAACAACAACAAAGCAAAGATAAGGGAATCGATTCGAATTAAATTAGGGGATGCTAAGGTTGTTAGTTTAGAAAAACAAGATACTTAAAATAGTAGACGTGTTTTGGTACCTGACTCAAAAAAAAAAAAAAGACTGATGATGCAGAAGTAGAGATTAATTGTAGGCTGGCAATGGCAAGTCAATCATTTCTAAATATGAGATATTTGTTAACGCTTAAAATAGATATAAGTTGCCGCCACCTTAGCTGAGTGGTCAGCGCCTCCGACTGCCATTCGGCTGACCGGAATTCGTTTCCCGGTCTGGTCGGCGATTTTCTCCGCTCTGGAACTGAGTATTGTGTTGTCGTCACCACCTCCTCTCCTTCCGCACGCAAGTCGCCCAATGTGGCGTCAACTGGAAAGACCTGAAGCCGGGCCGCCGAACTTCTCCAGGTGGGATATCCAGCCATCAATGCCATTCGATCATTTAGATTTAAGTGTTAGGAAGCCTTTTGTTAAAGTATTTGTATAGAGTGTAGGCACGTATGGAATCGAAGCGTGGACGTTAAGCAGTTCAGAAAAGAATCGACTAGAGACTTTTGAAATGTTGAGCTACAGAAAAATTTTGAAAATTAAATGTAAGCACCATGTACCTAATAAGGAGGTACTGAATAAAAAAAAGAAAAGAAATTTGTGGCATACCCTGACTAGAAGGAATGATGGGTTCTCAGTACACATTCTGAGATATCAATGGATCACCAGTTTAGTGTTGAAAGGATGTGTAGGGGTAAAAATCGTGCTGGAGGACGATGGGACGGTTATTGTAAGAAGATTCAGAAGGATGTAGGTTGCAATAGAGTTTCGGAGCTGACGACCTTTGCAGATAATAGGGTAACATGGAGAGCTGCATCAGATAAGATTTTGCACTGAAAACGACAACAGCCACAAAAATGACATTAAAAAAGACAATAATTTTTACATCTAAGATCTCTTAAAAATTCGTATGCTCACATTACTGGTTTCAGTTCTTGTTTGCCATTTTCAGACCTGATACATTCGCTTAGAGCTTCGTCAAGGCATATAATAACTACTGTTAAGCATTCTGAAATTTTAAACAAGAGTTGGAATATGTAACTGAACTTGATAATTTTTAAGCGATTTTAGAAATGATAAATTATTATATAAGCATTTAAAATGGTCTGTAATTCCGTTTGGAAGTACGTCATGTTTCAGCAGTATTATGTACTTCAACGCTCCTACAGAACTGGGAAAGAATTGGCGTACATGACTCACGTAATTACGTTTTAATAGCAGAAAACGTTTGCTTTCCTTCGTGTGCAGAATCTGATTCAAGACTTTAAACACTGACTGAAGGCAGGGACCACAAGCTTGGGATTAGTTCACCTCATTTGGAGTAGACAAGGTAAACTTTGCTTGAGCTGGTCGCATTCACATCTCATATAGATTAAGAGAACTGCAAAGCTAAGCTCGATTAGGAGCAACACAACATATGATGTTTCAATAGGTACATTCGTAAGGGATGGACAGAATACAGGGTGTCATAACCAAGAACAGGTGTACGCATATGTACTTCTTAATACTCAAGAAAATTTACGGAATAACGTCGACATCCTGCGGCAATATTTTTTTTCCTTTTTTTTTATGAAATAGTCATCTTCAGGCGTTTACTGTGTTTAACGGTTTGGATCGGTTCGTCGAATTTTTACACACTGTGTCGAATGTGCCAGAAGGATCGTGGGTGTACTGCAGAGCTGCTTGAATAGAGAAACTGTGACATTGACACAGAAGCTGCAAAAATGACGTCAAGTGAAAAGGCAGTTTTACGCTCGTCGACGGCGTAATAGAGGTAATTGAGCCTCGATGGGACGTTCAATAAAACAGGGGCACCTACACGAGAAGTAATTCTCTTCCGAGAGCACAAAATTGAATGAAATTTTGCACACGTTATCACACTTCACGTTCAAGGGCCTCGGGCAATAGAACGGCATTCACACAGTGCACTATACGTTCCATTAGGCGTACTGTATAGGGGACTTGTTTTTAATCATGGCGAAGCCCTTGGCCGGCGACACTGCTTTCTCGAGAGCTGACACAACCCGACCCGAGGCTTTGGGAGGGAGAGACTTTCCCGGAACGAGCTCCGCCGTTTACGGAAACTTCCACTCAATAGATCGGCTTCCTTTGTCAGGCTGGACGCCCATTGTCGGCTGGAGTGAGCTAATATCCGGCCATCCGGGGGCATTGTGAGTCCATCGTGCGCAGCATTCTCGCCAGTTTTTCGCACCTGGTAAAATTTGCCTTCAACGCCGCATTAGTTGTCAACATAAAATTACTCAGCACACTGATACTGAATAATAATCAACATCGTTCACCAGAAGTAGATGCGTTCAGTATTGCTGTGCGCTGAACATACAAATATAGGAAAATGATTACATTTTTTAAAAAATAAATGCTTCACGAGATCTACCCATCGGACTGTAAAGGGTTCTTTCCTGTATTCCTAGTGTGTCTCTTTCTGTCTCTATTCAGAAATGTAACAAGCAAAATATTATTCGCTATTTCCTTGTGTGCGAACAACATAGCCACATACTTAGTATTTGTGATCTTACGCGTGATGTCGGAGGCACTACCCTCATTATTCTAATGCTTGTTTTCAAAATTTTTTCAGATAGTGTTTCGCGATGAGGTCATATTCCATGTAAGAACTATTTTCTTCCAGTTTAATACACATTTCTGTAAAATGTGATCGTACTGCTTGAACCAGATAGTATTACAAAGGGAGAAGGAAGAATAGGTTTAATGTCTCGTTGACATCTATGTCATTAGAGATGGAACACAAGCTCTAATTGTGTCAACGATGAGGAAGAAAACGGGTCATGTTCTTTCAAATCAACTTTCGCACCATTTACCTGGAGAGGTTTGGGGAAATCACGGAGAACCTGAATATGGATGGTCGGGCATGGGTGTGAACCTTTTTTCTTCCAAATTCGGGTCCAGTATGTTAACCATTGCGCTACCTCGCTCGGTAATCAGTATTAGGTTGATGTATTAGCTTGTAGCCATTTGGTATTGCATGTTGTTATTGCGGTTGCTATGGAATATTTATAAAAAAAAATGGCTCTGAGCACTATGGAAATTAACATCTGAAGTCGTCAGTCCCCTAGAACTTAGAACTACTTAAACCTAACTAACCTAAGGATATCACACACATCCATGCCCGAGGCAGGAGTCGAACCTTTGACCGTAGCAGCCTCGCGGTTCCAGACTGAAGCGCCTAGAACCGCTCGGCCACTGAATATTTATCGATTTTGTTATTTTTTATTTGTATTTATCTGTTGCTACTTGAGTTTACATATTGTCGTTTTGTCATTTGGAGCTGTGGACTCTAGAAAATGGAGTGCTAGGTGGAGAAATAGGAAATTTTCCGATACATACTTCTGTTTCAGCCCAATAGGGGGATGAAAGCAGCGGAGGCAGCAAGAAACATTTGCGCCGTGTATAGGGATAACGCCACTGGACAGATCGTGTGCGGGAAGAAAATGGTTTTCTTTTGGTAAGGAGGACCGTTTCGATATGATCGACTGTCAATGTTCAGCAAGTCTTCAGCGTTTGATGAGTATGGTTTAAACGCTATAATCCTCAATGATCTATGTCAACGTACTCGAGAACTGGCAAATGGGATGAATTGTGATCATTCCACCATCGTGCGACAGTTGCATGCCAAGGGGAAGGTTCAAAAATCAGATGTATGTGTATCGCATTCTCGAAGCGAAAATCATAAAAATCAGAGAGTAGCCATAAGTGAATCAATTGGCTCGCCAACAGCCTTGACCATTCCTACCCTGCTTCATTGCTGATGACAATAAATGGCATATTTAAACTAACATAAGGAAAATAAAGGTTGTTCTCAGTCCAAACAAAGCAGTACTATCCGCACAACGACCCGCGAGCATCCACTGAAGATAATATTATGCATCTCGTGGAAAATCTACTATATGGTGTACTATGAATTACTTAACCGAGGTGTAGCCATTGCTGATTATATTTTCCACCAACAACTGAGAGGTCTTTCAGACGCAATTCCGGAACAAACAGGAGAGACTGCATGAAGTGATGTTACTCCACGATAACGCACGTCCTCATTCTGCTGGATGGACAAGAAGCACTGTACAGGAGGTGGGCTGAGAAGGCTTATTCACGTGAAACTGTGCCTTCATACTTTCGCCTTTTCCACTCGCTATCGAACAACCTTCAAGGAATTTCCTTTTCGGATGAAAATGCCTCCGAACATGGCTCGAGAGTTCTTTGCATTTAAACGGCGCGTTTTATTCAGACGCGGAATCGGAAAGTTAACCCTACTTTGGCAGACTGCTGTAAAAAGTGGACGACAATATGCCATTTATGACTGAAGTCACTGTTCTGATTATGATGATGTTTGGTTTGTAGGGCGCTCGACTGCGCGGTTATCAGCGCCCGTACAAATTCCCAACCTTTTCTCAGCCCAATCTCGCCACTTTCATGAATGACGATGAAATGATGAGGTCAACACAAACATCCAGTCATCTCGAGGCCGGTGAAAATCCCTAACCCCGCCGGGAATCGAACCCGGGACCCCGTGCTCGGGAAGCGAGAACGCGACCGCGAGACCACGAGCTGTGGACAAGTCACAGTTCTGTATGTCTGTTGTGTTTGTTGAACTTACTGAAAAAACTTCATGAACTTATGCACGAAGCTAATATTAAGTCTAGCCGCACGCCTCTGAATTAATTTGAGACCTGGTGCAGATCCCAGATTCTCTATCAGTGTTCAAATGTTAGTGGCACAAGCATTCTCTAGGCAGTTGCCTTTATAAACCGTGAACTCTTTCTATTCTCAGCCTGTTAGAAGTAAACAAAAGGTAGGTATTCGATTTCCACACAACTGGCCTTATGTACTTTACATGTCTTCTACATTACGGACAGTTTTTTAAACAACGAGACTGAATCACGCCGTTTTCAACTAATAATGCATTCCAGCATTAGCAAACTCTATCGTGTGCTGTCGTACACAATTGACACCATGTCAGCCAGTCAACGTCAAGAGGTTGGCAGTAACTCATGTTACTGTCCTGCCATTCTGAAACCGGCTCAAAGGCACACCACTGCTTGACGTGGGAGTAGCGTCATACCGACCCAAAGTGGGAAGACGCCGCACCGATGCCGGTCCAGTCGGATAGGGGAGCTCACTGGTGTATTCTAAGCCTACTAACTATCCCCATCTATCTGTTGTTATGATCTACTACGAACTTGCTTGTGTGAATGAAACGTTGTAATGCAAGTGGACTTGCCCAATTGAGGTAAACTAGAAGTACGTACACGTTACGCGTACTTATTATTTTTGAGACATGGTATTTACTGGTATTAAGGGAAAAGTGGACGGGAGGATCCACCAAAGTATCTTCCTTTCCACGCAACCTGTTTATTTGACAAAATATAATCATCAATTTGTTTTCTTTACAAATTGACAGATTTGTGAAATGAATAAGCTTTCGCAAGAGCAATCAAAACAAGAACAACTTGACAATAATTGCAAGGACCCGACCTGCAGCTCGCCCGTTATCGGGTGAAACAGCGGTGTTTACCACCGCGCTGGTCACAGTTTCTCTTATTCAATGCCCTTTTGAAACACATGAAAAGATATAAGAAATATTGACGACAAGAGTGCTTCAATTTCTCATACAGATGACGTATTTTTTTAAAAAATTTGGACGCGAGTGTTAAGATGCGCACCTATGCTTAAAGGTTAAACAAGTTAGTGAACAATTATGACAATGATAAGGCTTGCTTCAAAGCTTTCATTTTAACCAGCAACCAAGGTGCTACGGGATCCCAACCCGTCTCTTTTGACAGTCTTATTCTGACTAAAGAACTGGTGACAGTTGGCTGTTAACATGTCAAGAGTTAAATTACTTGTCAGTTATGAAGGCCGCTCTGAAAGAACGATTTAAAACATTATATATGAGCACTTATTACAAGAGAACTCACTCGGCGGAACCACAAGATCCAGTTAAAAATACACCAATAATGACCCGGTCTTTCAAAGACAGCTTACCACAACAGGTAGCTCAAATTATCTCAAAATCAATTACAATCAAGGAATTGAACCGGTTAACACAACACCCCTGTTTCGTTAACGACAGCCTATGCCTTGGTAAAATTGTTCCAACTATATTTCCGACGAGGAGCTTGCGAGCTAACATTCCAAAGAAGTTCAGGTTGACATGCGTTTCCTCTTCGTCCAAATATCTTGGCTCAAACTCCTCTAGGGTTAGAACTGCATGTGTCGCATTACACGCACTAATGACCTGTAGGTTCCGAGCTATCATCCCAGAGATGTTCAGGCTGACATGTGGTTCCTCTTCGTCGAAATGCCTTGGCTCAGACTCGCAGGTGTGGCATTACACGACCTACACTAGACACTTGTGAGCCTTTGGTTAAATTGCCCGGCTGATGGAAAGTTTTCGAAATTTTATGAAACATATAAAGTTAATATAACATATAACAACAGTAATAATAACATCGGGAGCTAAATTAACGACCCGTAAATGACGTAGGCCACACAGTTGCGATTTAATTACAACAATGTTATTCAGAAAGCATGCTAATAGCGAAAGTGGTCGTATTCATAGTTCCTGTTAACTCGAGTGCATATCCACTTGACACACTTCGATCATTCACAATCTCATCGCGAATTACAAGTCCAATACTCCAAATCGTTAACTGCGCGAAAAGTTAGAGTTCACACCAGGCCTGCGGCTGCTCACCGCTCAGAGACTAGGTCCCGCGATACCACACAACGAGAAATTTTGTAAGCCGTTTCACTTACTAGCTAGCTAAAGATCGACCGTCCGCTTTCGCTTCTCCACCAGCACTGTCCCTCTGCCCGCCCGAGGCAGCGTTTCCCGCGTGCCGAATATCCTCGCTCAACTGACTTGTGCAGTTCCCTTTCCTGAATCCGACCATCTGATTGGCTACAGCTTAATCTACATCATTTTACATTTTAATATATTTAAATAATGAAAGCTTGACCACTTTCACATTCTAAATAAAATAACAATATTACCCATTGCATAATAAACGTTAAATTCTTTTACATAAAACCAATCCTAATACCTTCTTAGCTTTGAATATCACCGCCAGTAGCCTTGCACCAATGTGCTTTCTGATAAATAAAAAAGAACGGAAGTAACTATTATGCTCTAAACTTTACAACAAATATTCTATTACCTAATGATTCAATAAGGTATCAAGCTATCATCGTTCAATGTGTTTTGTGTGGAGGAAATGATGATATGATGCTTCACTGAAAATACTGATAATTTAAATGTACCATATGTTTTAAGTAAATAAAGTTATAGGGTTGATATTTACAACAATTGTCATTTTAATGGTGTTCTTCTATATGAAATGTTGATCGTTAAGATCGACCAAAGCGTTCAGATTTAAGCATACAGGTCTTTGTTACAAAACTCCTTAATTTCACTCTATCATCCTAAACTATTATAGATAAGATCAATACTCAAATTCTTTTCGGATAACCATGAAAATTTATGATGGATGGTAGATTAAAATTACTGTGACTCTATTCCTTGAATTACTACAGAATTGAATGATTTTTATAAATGTTTCACTATATGGCTGACCTTAGATCCGCCATATTTAAACCTGGTACGTCTCCCTGGCCACAAACAGCTTCTACGGGGTTTCCCTGTGACCTAGGGTCTCGTCTGTCTCACTCGCGCATTACAGCACTTAGGCCACATTCAGCACAATAGACGCCTGTGAATTTCCCCATCTCGTGACGAATCTGCACTCTTTGTGGCACACGGTTCTGGATGACAGTTTCACAATTCATGGAGGAAGACTCTTTTGGCCATATACTTAAATAAGAGCGAAATGATCGTTAACTCTCAAGTTGTTTCATTAAAACATTAATGATCGAGTATAAACTAGAAAGCAAGGGCAATATAACATCAGTACGAATTTTCAAACGACAAGTAATGTCTAGCACAATACTACAGCCTATATTTGCGACCAAGCAACCGACTGAGTAAAACTTTGAGGGTCGGGTACAAACCAGAAAATATTAAAGAAAGGCAATATAGTAATGGGACAAATTTTTAAACGAAAAATAGTGTCTTAGTACAATACCGCGGCCTATATATACAGCCAAAGAGCCGACTGAGTAAAGCTTTGAAGTTCGGGGACAAGCCAGAAAGTAATTAGGAGGTAGCGTAGACAATGACACCAATCACCACGAGGATTACAGAATGTTACTCCCATTTATCAGCAAGCAGCTCCATGGCTCCAAGGTGCGCCGTGTCGGTTACGGTGTGATGGCGATGACGGCGAGGTAAAACGGAGCAGGCAGTCCGTGAGCGGTCGTCTGCCACGAATGTTGCCAACCAACCGACATGATGTCGGCCTGCTGCTTGTAGTCGATGCTGACCCCGG